>NW_007930850.1:338511-520259 GCF_000280675.1 Beauveria bassiana ARSEF 2860
AGTCCGACTTCTCACCCCTATCCTTCACAGTTCGTCTTTTCGCTTCCGCCTCCTCTTCTATTCCCCTCACAAATCGCGGTCCCGGTTCCGTTTCCTTCCCCCGCCCCGACCGCTCCGCTTTCGTCCACCATCAGCCCCCTCGCGCGGACTGTGTCTCATCTTCGCGTGCAGTCGGCCACCCCCGCCCACCCGTTCTGGAGCCCCTCGGCCGTCGAGCTCGTGCCTTGTGACGAGGAGGGCACCATCCGGGAGGCCTATAAGCGCGAGCGCATCGTCGAGGTGGAGGCGCTACGCGCCGGCGGTGCCGTGAGCCCGCCCTATTGGACAGTGCGGCACATACAGGAGGTGTGCGCCGACGTGCACCGCATGCCGCGCGCCGCGCGCGCCGGCTTCGGTGATCTACACAAGCAGCTGCGGGAATTGTACGCGCTGCATACGCACCTCGCGGGATTGCACCCACCACCGTGGGCGCGGCCCGATGACACCGTGACGGTGGTGCGCGGCGGCGTGACGACGGTGCTCTTGCGGGTGCTGCGCGACTTCATCCTCGGCATGAGCGAGCACTTGCTCGCGCAGTGGCGGCCGTTTGACCGCGCGCGGCCTGAGTGGAACGTGAACTCGGAGATGTCGTTCCTCGAAGACTTTAGCTGCCTGCTCAGATTTCACAACAAATTTTACGGGCAGCAGGTCATCCTGATGCATGCGCCGCTGGCGCCGGGCTGGGCAGATCAAGGCGGGCTGCGGTTTTATCGAAGTATCCCATTTCGCGGATACCAGGAAAGGCGGGATACCGGGCTGACGAATGCCGAGAGGGAGAGAGACTCCTTTGCGGACTGTTTCTGGGATACTTAGTAGCTCAGCCATAGGAAGTCAACGGCGGACTTTGAGCTTTTCGAGTTCACGGAAGTGAGAGTATCTTTGGTTATAAGGCCCATTTTCTCGGCAACGTTTCCAGCTTATTCTAAAATTCGGCAAAGGCATGGGGAACACCTTTTTTTAAGACGCGTATCACGCTCAATGTTCTTCTTTTCTCAGCCCTGCATTAGCTGAAAAGGCTTTCAGAGTAGCGTGCAATGACATACAATGTACATGGTCATGAATAGACGTATCATATCTCATTCTAGGTTCATCCTGGCATCATCACCAATACCCCATTGGCCTCCATCTTTGCCTTGTCGTTGAAGCTCCATTTCCACTTCGATGCCCAAGCCACTGGTATCCGGCCCGCTGTCTTGTCTTTCGGTCGCACGCTTGCCGCGCGCTTCCCTCTTTTCCTTTTCCTTGTCAGCGGCAGTTCGATCTGTGGCGCGCCTCCGTAATATCGGAGGCCAAAATGACGATTTCGAAGAGGTCGAGTATACGGATGCATTATCGTCGATTAGCTTGGCATTGGCATCTTCAGCGCTTTTCTCTTCGACAATGACTGGAACGTTGGCCAAGGAGGCAGAGTCTGATTTGCTGTGCAGCGAAGCACTGTCTTTAGTAGTGGCTTGGCGACGATTGTGTTTTTCGACTTCGACAAGCTCGGCATCTCGGTACCACTTGCGCCGTCTTGTCCACTTGCCCCAGCCATCAACTCCTCGGCGTCCATTGTTCCACTACGAGTCGTTAATGCACAAACTCAGTTGAGACTGCTGATGTCCTTACCTTGGTATCGTAGTATATCCAACCGTTGCGGCCGGCGGTGCCGTCATAATCCACGGCCCCATTTTCGTCTGCAGCACCATCCACGCGCCATCGACTACCTTCAGCCCATTGCCACTGCATACGGCTTCCGTCCTCAGCGTGTGGCAGCTCAAATTCGTCCTTGGAAGGAAGCGAGTTGTTATGCTCATCGGTCCACGCAGCCCTTTCGTACGCAAACAGACTATTTGTCCATCCCAGACCAATCCAACGTCTTTGGTTTTCGTAAATGATAAAAGTAAACTTGACGCCGGCACTTTTTGCGCTCCGTGAGCTATCATTGCGGCGGTGACCGCGACTTTGAGCAGCTTTCAGTTGAGCGGCGGCGGCATTCTTCACAGGGGTGTCGAAGCGAAGTCCTGTAACGGCGGCAGCTAAACGACGGACAGTTAGACTTCGCCAGAGGATAGCCCTGCAGACGCGCATTGGACGAGCATGCCAGGTAAGCATGATTGTGCCAACAATGAGAACGACCCGGCGGACGGTAATAACTCTCAAAGGCGGCATTGTGAGCGCAAACCAGAAGGGAGTGACAATGAGAAGGCGCATAAACATTGCGGTCAAGGCAGGCTTGGTAGTGGCACTCGTGGCGGTGCGCTGAGTGCTAAGAAAATCGGTCATTTCAAGCAGCGGTTCCATCAAAGCGTTACAGCGGCCGGTTAACTCTTTCAGAGTCTCAACAATTTCGTCCAATGTCTTTTGGTGTTTGGTGCTGCCATCCGCTTGTTTGCTCGGCTTGACCGCAGCATGCGAGCTGCCAGCCGCGGCATCAGTATTCGAAAACTGTGCCGTAGTAGACTTCTTTTTCTTATCGAGCTTGACAGGTTTACGCCAGCCGCTGCTGCTAAGTGGGCTGTAGCGACGACCGTACATGGCAACGATGATACCGACGCCGACTGCGACAGGGCCGGCCCTCAGCAAAATGGTGTCGCCATAGAGAACAAGGAACCAAAAACTGCAGACAAACAGGAAGCTCTGCCATGGGTCGCCGGTGCTCCATGTCAACAGACCAACAAAGGTATTAAACGGTAGAAGAAAGGGGTGGCTATAAGCGAGAGCGCGCGTGATCTGGGGTGGAGTGGCCAGCAACAGCGGGCTCTTCTGATGAACAAGTACAGTTGAGCGGCGGGAGGATCTCGAGGGCGTGTTGGCAGATAGGGTCACGGGAGAGAATGCGGCGTAAGTAGGCGGAGCTACAAAGCTCTCGTCCAGAAGGGCGGGCGAGCCGGACACCATGGAGTCGTCGTCATGAGCAGACATGGCTGCGGCAGGCGGCCAGTGTGGCTCCTGGGATCGGGGGACGTTGTATTAGCGTTGGTACTTGTAAAAGATGATGTGCGATTTCGAGTTGTCGGCGCATTTCAAGGAATACGATTTCAAGCTTGCCACGCACGTAGAATCACGGGCGTGAAGTGCGCGACAGGTAGCTCGGCTAAGCTCTGACAGGGCAGATGGCGATCCGAAGCTACTTCGGATGCGCCCGAACACAGGAGATGGATTTGTGCAAAAGTAGAAGTTGAAGACTTCGCCAATCGGTAGAACAGGGCGCAGCGATCTTGAAGACTAGTGGCGTAACAGAGTGCAGGGACAAGCAGGGACAACTCACAAAGGCAGCCATTCAGAGGGGCTTGAGGTGGTCAGGCGCAATAAGTCTCAGGACGTCATCGACCGCGCACCACTGGGGTTGCTGGAACACGGCGCGGGAGGAGCGGGTAATAAGAGGGGGTCAAGAGGGAGGAATAGGCGAGGCAGCAGCTAAAATGCATGAAGACGTCGCAGATTTGATGGAAGCTGTGCCAACGTCGATGAACTCTAGAGAGAAAGAGAGAGTCTGGGGAAATTGTGGTCGGCTGTGGTTGAGCACGGGATCAAGAGTTGGCCCCGGGTGCCGTGGCTGGTCAGTGACTAAAGTGGCGAGGCGAGACTACCTACAGAAAGCAAACGGCAACGTTAGCAAACGGACGAGAGCTGGCAGCCTGGCAGCTGGCAGCTGGCTGTTGGCAAGAAGCTTTGAGCCGAGGCCAAACCAAGCAAAGTGCGGGGTGGCTTAATTATTAGGCGCACAGTTAGGTAGACGGACAGACACGTGAGCGACAGGCTCAGTACTAACTAGAGATTAATTACATGCAGCTAGTGAAATAACGACTATTGTAAAAATAGCTCTCAGGTACAAGACATCAGCGATTGCGTATACGTAGCCGAGCACGATTTGTGCATTCTAATTCCTCTTTTCCCACTGGATCTCAGCAGCCTTTGCCGTAGCCGACAGTGGGCCCGAGTTGTTAGAGCCACTACTCCGAACAGGTTGCGTAAACATGCCTTTTACTTACCTACCTAAGGTAGGTAGCAAACCGACCTAGGTACCTAGTTACACGTGCCAGGAACCCATCTTCCGGATGGACTTGAAGATGCCCCAACCTCGATCGATGCTGATTGCATGCGACGCAACAGTGTCGGAGGGAAGCCGTTTGATGCAGCAGCAGATTGGAATGAACCCCGTTCAAACAGAGTTGCGTAGAGACATTTGCTTAATTTTGACAGATCTTTGGCAGATGATTATCCTTGGCCAAGCCAAGACAGATGGCCTTGACCAAACCAAGATAATACCCTTGGCCAAACCAAGATAAATAACCCTGGCCGAGCCAAGATAGATGTCCTCTCAATTACTAGCTAGTGTCGTACATACATCACTGTTTGCGACGAATCTGTGTATCCGGCACAAATCTGGTTCCAGGACTGGCCCTCCGCGACATAACATCACAGTGCATATTGACTCAAAAATTAATCTGAACTGTTTTATATTTCTCCGACTCTATACTACATGCATAGATGCCGCTGCTATCGTCGTTTCATCGTCGTGACTCGTCCCCTGGGTATATTGATATATCGAATTATTCGCTGTCGGCATCACTACCAGTCGCGCAATTTATTTGCAGCCAGTGCAGGTGCCTGAAATCCAGTCAGTATTTCGTTTCGTGCTTATTTCTAGCAAGGTCTCAAAACGTACAGCTAGAGCCGCAGTTGCAGGCCGAGGCAGAGCCATTGCATCCACAGTTGCCGTTCATGTTGAAGGTTGGTTGGTTGGGGTGGTAAAGTGTTGGTGTTGTTAAAGAGGTTTGTGTGTATGAAATCGAGATTGTATCTGAGCCTGATGGTTGAGATCTGGCAGTAACCCAAGGGAACTCGCCTCGTATTTATATACCCCAATTCCTGCGTCTTTTGTGCGGCTCCAGCTCCCCGATTCTGACGAAAGACGAAAGCGCTGCGTGCTTTTCGCGGTGGCGGCTTCCCTGACCCACGCCACCTGAAAGAAACCTTAACCTTTTTCGGCCCCTCGCCGCTGCCTGCCCGCGGGGTTCCAGCGCCAACACGCCACGCACACCAACACACAAGGAATCCTTCAGAGACAAAAGGAATCGCCGTAATCTGAATTTGGATAATGATAGGAAATCCTCCGTCATCATCTTGTGACTAGTCGGACGTCCTCTCTGATTGCGTCAGTCTTTTGCTGCATGCAGTATGCGTAACCGATAACAACTAAACATGTCACTTGTGGGCCGTCATCACCAATTACGAGTCAACGAGCCAACGTGGCTGCGGTCTTTGTGCGTAACAATGCAGATCAATGTAAAGAGTAACTACCTACTAGTAGCGATAATTCAGGAATCACTCTAATCAGTGCGCTCGCTCCAAAACTACCGTAAACAATCATCCAGAAATCAAAGCTACCAAAATTTCATGCCGCGTAAACCGCGCTCTTTTCTCCCTTCATCACCATCTGCCGCGGATACCGCCATTCAGCCTCCCGCAACCTCTTCCACTGAATCCTTCGACGACATAACAACGCAGCCACACTCAGCCCAAGACCCAGCAGCGCCCGCTTCAACCGACAATGCCGTCCCGCTGACACTCGTTGCTGCCATGACGGCGATGGCTCTACGAATACATCCTCGTCCGTCGAAGCCTTCAGCATCCGCTGCGTTGACCACGTGCCGCTCGCCCCTTCGCTCCAGATCAGCTCCGACCGAACCAGCGTCCGCCCGCGGTCGTCGACGCCCATGATCTCAATCACCTCGCCGACGTCGCGCGGGATCGGGATACGTGCTTCGAATCCTGCTCTGTCCACCACGCAGAGCGCGCCCAGGCTTCCATCGCCGCGCTCCGTGTTGTTGCTGCGCAGCAGCCACGCCGTCGTCTGCGTGTCGCCGTTCCAGCTCACGTACAGCGCGCCCTCCTGCGGTCGTACCACAATCACCGGCTGCGCCGCCGGTGTGCCTGTCCAGGAGTATTTGGACACCACGCGTCCGCCGCCGCCGCTAGTCGTTTTCCAGAACTTGGCCGAGGCGACGGTCGCCTCCCGGAAATGTGCTGCGCATAGCACCTGTCCGTCCTCTGAATACTCGGTATATGTGGCTGCCAAAGGGTTGTCGTCGCCCCAGCCCGCAAACACGTTGCCGTTGCGCAGGCGCTGCACAGTGCCCTTGGAATGACGCGATGTCTCCGCAGCAGGCGTACTGTACATCCGCAGCAGCGCCGCCGTGTTAGTCGTCGTGTTGATATGAATCCTGCGCGCATTGCTCCGCCGTCCGGGCCAGCCCTCCATGTCTGGCACGTGCCCGCTGTCCAGCAGCAGCAGTGTCGAGTCGCCGTACCATTGGATGCCCTGGCTGGAAATCATGGCTGCGGCTTCCCCCTCGGAAGCGTCCTCGAACGAGTTGAGCCTGCCGCCCAGCACCCACAGCACGTTGCCGTGACCGCGGCGCAGCGCTACGGCGTTGCACATGTTGCGTGACGAAATGACGTAGTCGCCTTTGTGGTCGAGATCGATGCCTGTCGCGTGGAAAAAATCAAACGCCGTCTCGGGAGTGCGGCCCTGATTCTCAGTAGGAGCCTGGCTCATCGTAACATTGAAGTGATGCGAGGCTCTCCATTCGAAAACGAGTTCATTCGATGTCATGTCAATCTCTTGGATGATTGCGTCGTTGATCCACCCATTCTGCAAGCTTTCTAACGGGTTGTGTACCTGCGTGGCATTATGCATTACCATAATCGCCGTTCCATCATCCGTCAGCTTAAGCTCGACGGGCCGTGACGAAATTTCGCCCACGGGTCTCAACTCCTTGACCATTTCGTAGGATTGGTCCAGCTACCATCAATTGAACGTCATCATTAGCTGCCTCGTTCGCGCGTCGCGCCCAGTACGGTGCGACAACTCACCACGACATATGACCCTCCTCCAGCATGGCGACTACTTTCGTCGTGCCAAAATGTCATGTAGCTTCGATCGCCAACTGATTGCACCTTCAAATCGCGCGTCCGGCCCCATCCATCCTGCGTCCACACCAGGTCGCCGTTGGATCGAAAAATGGCTGGCCCCTCCACGTCTGCCTCGTTCTCTGTCGTTGGTCTCTCGGCCGCCTCACCAGGCGTCACGAAGAGCAGCCCATCTTCGCAGGGCTGCTCGCTCTGCCAAGTCTCCAGCTGCGGCGACGTCGGCCCGCAAAACGTCTTGTACTGTGAGGCTGGATGCCGCATGAGCAAATCTGACAGCCGACTGCGCCCCCCGACTGTCGAGGTACCACACTCGATCTGTAATGTACCAGATACGCTGGCCACCAGCAAGGCGAACAGTAGATTCTTGGTCACTGGTCTCATTTCAACGTAGATGATGTCGCAAAGGCCTACGGCTTCAGAGAAAATGTCATTTTTGCCAATTGTCTCGCCGCTGCCACGGAAACATCACGGGCGTGTTCTTCTTTGGAACAGATCAAAGTGACCAGGGCACAGGACAAATCAAACATTAGAGTGTTACAGCAGAATAAATCCTATTTTGTTCACGTGGTGCGCACGAGGGGTAATCTTTGACCAGCTTGAGATGGCAGCAGCGCGAGACAACGCACGTCCGATCTATGTGCCATGGTCAAGGTAGACAGAAGCACACATGTCTCGCCAGACCAAGTTGTGCCAAGCTCAGCCAAAATGAAGGAAGAAAAGACGTCCCGGGAGACCTTGTCCACGGAGTAAGCACAAGCCGAAACGCAGAGGCAGGCCCGAGAGCACCCCCTCGCAGCAAGCGTGCGTCACAGCTGTCGTACCACGGCTTCACCTTTTTTCCGCATGTCTGCAATTAATTAAGACTCTGGGACCGACTGCCATTCGAGACGGCAAATTCAATTCACCGTACGTGCCAAGAGGCATAGTTCACGGAACACAATGGTCATTGTTAACTCAGCTGATTCCTTCTTTTCACCTTCTGCGCACGGTCGATGCAGCTGGAGTCCCGTTGACGTAGGCCGTACGCTAGCAACGATTTTTGCTCCGTGATATGCATCGCCCAACCTTAATTCTGTTTGCTGGAGCGCTCGCCGCTGAGCCATACGGTTTCGCCATAACTACTAGCTTGCCTTGGAATCCGTCCAGAATAGGCTGCCAAGCTACTGCGTCGTATGCGATGTGCCAGTTGTTGTTCGAGGCCGGACGGAGGTAGAAAACGGCAAGAACGAGATCATCGTTATTCTGCGCCTCGTCCGGCAAAATCTAGAAAGCCACCTTGCGGCTATTGCGATCATCTCCCTTTACGCAAGATGTCGTCCACGCCGCCCCCCCCCCCCCTCCCCCTCCCCCTAGCTGTGACGTGACTCGACACGCAATAGTCTTCCCGGTTGCCGCACTACAAAACTCAAGTATTCCGGATGACGCTTCTATTATTGTATAGCCTTTCGGCGGAATATCCCGTTTCCGCCATTATCCTCTTTGTTTTCTTTATACACACAACTATGAAAACTGTGACATAACGGTCCCATTGACGCAATAGCCCGAAATGGGTCTCCCCGTTGTTTGAGATTTTCCCCGTCGCTGCGTCTTTTTTATCCTCCGGGCTAGATGTCACAGATAAACAAGGGGATCCCCATCAAGTAGCATATCTGATCTACCAATCGTCTGTCGTCCGCACCCGCGCAAAAGTTGGTGGTGCGGCACGCCCCTTCCACCCCCAGCATCGGGAGGCGCTCACCTGGACAAGCCACGCCAGTTGAGGGCAGGGTGTACGTTGTGGTAGGCATAGTTAACAGCAGGGTTCGTAATAATGCATATATATATACATGTAGATTGCTTATTATTTCACTGCCTACTATTGGCCAGTCAACCATTTAATACCCTATGCGCAGCTATTTAGCGCAATCAATGTGTAAAGGATACATCAGACCAAGATTATGATCATGATTAAAAGTCCCCCAATGCCAACTGGCAACGCCACTTTCAAGCCACCTACCTCTTACAGCTAGCTTACCTCAGCGTTCAGTTCATGCATAATTTTTGAAAAGGATACTTACTTCGTCGAAATCACTCAATACCAAGCATCCGGTGACGACTTCTAGACTAATTATCTGGAGAATCTTCAGCACATGCAAGCTGGGCCATGCGATTCTGGAGTCTAATATGGAGCGGCGGTATTCAATTTCCGTATCTTCCGAATGGTTCTTCACCTTCCACGCGTACACGCAAGCGCCCTTGAAACATACATTTATGGATTTATCCAGCATACTTTTGGCGTTACATCGTGGTCTTGAAATATGGATCAACCTGCCATGCGCCAATACGCCAGCCGGAGGAAACTCTGCAAGTCGTGAGTAGTTGAGGGGGGGGGGAGAGGGGAGCGGAAAGGAGAGAGGGAAGGAGAAGGAGAAGGAAGGCTGGGCGCAGGACCCTTGTACTGGCAATGCGAATTGCGCCCGACGCCTCTCAATGATTCAAATATCGGAAATCGTACCTATACTGTTACCGTCGGCGATCTGGGCAGCGATATGTTTCACAAATCATCGCCTGTCCACCCAAATTAGGCATCTGCGAACTAGTCATGAAAACCCGGGGGTGGCCTAGCTCGACCTTGAACAGCTCGATCAGTGATCACAATGGGGGTGTGCGAATGCCGAAGACACAAAAGTTCACATTCATGCTGATGGAACCTCTGTGATCCGCAAATTAGAATGCTCCGATCCTGGATTACCAATGCGCATCTACTTCTTGCTCGTCCGTTCCCCGCTTAGCCTACCTTGTCACCAGTCAAGACAGGCATCGCTGCATCATGTAACTCTGCCAACGCCCAGCCGCCTCTGTGGGATGACCGTTTACATGATTAGATTGCGTCTGTTCTCATTGGCCCGTTGAGGCAGTCGGGCTATTCTTGCTCATGCTTCGGTTTATAGTTCTTTTCTTGTTGTGTGGATGTTGACCCTCCAAAGATGGAGCTGCTGTTCGAGGACCACGCCCAAGCTAAATTGCCGGAAACCAAACGCGGAGCCTCCATCGACAACGAATCTAGTTGCCGCCGGCTCAGCTATCTTGTTAGATGCTACCGTCGTGCGACGAGTCAGGAGATTTTGCCGCGGATGAGATGTTGACCTGCTTCTTTCTGCCTAGTCTGGGTTGTCGACTTCGTCAAGAGTTCAGTATATAAGCCATGAGCCCAGCTCCGTCTTGAAATCGAACAGAACAAGCAGCTTCGAATTCTTCAGCACTCTTTCTAGAATCCTTTTAGATCTTTGCCCCTTCTTTTCTGCCACATTAAAAGTCATGTATACCTCTATTCTCTCTCTGGCCCTCGGCCTCGCTTCAATCCCTCTGGTGGCCGGCCACCCTGGTGAGGACCACCACAAGGAAGCCATGAAGCGCCGCGAGTTCCTCAAGGACAATGTCTCCAACCTGGATCACTGCAGCGACACGCTCGACGCCCTGGGTGTCACGAAGCGCTCCATCCAGCGCCGCCAGAACACCATCCATGGCATGCGGGTGAAGCGCGGCCTCGTCGCCCGCGATGAGCACCACGCCGTCCGCAGCTACGATGCCGATGTGAGCCAGGCAAGTATTGCCAAGAAAAACGCCTCGTGTGTTCTGTCCCCCGAGGAAATCCTGGGACCTTACTGTACGTACCGCTAAGATGCCATGTTCGGTTGACTTGCTAAAGACGTACACACAGATGTGGCCGGCGAGTCTATCCGCTCCAACATTACCGAGGACCAGACCGGTGTCCCCATTCACCTAGACATTTCTTTCATCGACGTCAACACTTGCAAACCCCTTGCTGGCTCGTGGGTTGATGTTTGGCGTATGTTTCCCCACCCCCGACCAACACCTCTGTCTCTCCAGACCAACACTAACCTTTTTCCTTCCCTGCAGAGGCCAACTCGACCGGTGTCTATGGCGGCGTCGTGCAGGAGGGCTTTGAGGACCGCAACGACACCTTTGAGGAGACCTGGGGCCTGACGTGGCTGCGCGGCATTCAGAAGTCGGACGATGATGGCTCAGTGCACTTTGAGACCATCTTCCCGGGTCACTACGTGGGCCGCACCGCTCACATTCACGTGCTGACGCACCCGAACGCGACTGTCTTGCCCAACAACACCATCATCGACGCGCACGCCTCGCACGTTGGGCAAATGTACTTTGACCAGGACCTCATCGACAAGGTCGAGGAGCTGACGCCATACAACACCAACGAGCAGGCCAAGACGTTGAACTCCGAGGACGAGTTCCTCCAGGGCGACCTCGAGGCCGGCGGCTACCCGTACCTTCAGTACGAGCTCGTCGGTGACAAGCTTGAGGACGGCATCGTCGCCTGGTTAAACCTGGGCGTCAACGGCACCCAGAACAAGATCGTCGACCCCATCACCACCTTCCACCCCGTTCCTACCGCGGCCGCCAACGCGTGCTCTTAGAGCGGCACTATATAAAAGAAAGGAGCAATGTAGATTAACAGATATTTCAAGCTTAGACAAAACTCACGCAGCACAAAATTGATCATTCCTTACACTTGCATTCGCTATGAACATTTCTTAGTGCTGAGCCTGCTTCCTAATACCGGCGGGCTACTCCGACAAAACATTCGTAGCGGGATCTTGGTAATTAGAAGTGTTAAGTAACGCGAGTGAAAAATAGAATAGCGCGTCCATTCTAGGCCACTGGTGAGCGACCAACTTCCCGCCTCCTTCTTTTCTGTTGTGCTCGCTCCTCCTCGGCATCTCTAAGGGAATATGGGGAGCACAACATTATTTGCGCATTATCACTCGTGTAGACTGCAATGGTCTTTCAAAGCCTGCATATTTGTACTCTCAATGTTTGAAATTGCTGGTTGGTCAGCGATATACGTGTGTCATTGCGAGAGTGCACGTTGAGTAGTAGTGACAACCACAGTAGCCATTATCGACCATTTAACTGTTTCCACATTGTACTTTGACAATTGTAGATTTGTTCTACATTATACACAGCATGCTTTCCAAGCATACTCTTCAGCTTACAGTCGTCTCCCGTGCCGCCCTCTTTCCTCTCTTTTTTTTTATATCCTCCCCAGGAGGTGTTCCCTCTCTCTATTTCCCGACACATCGGGCTGGCCCGTGATGGGCAAGTCCCTCTTGGCCAGCTCAGCCTCAATCAGCTTCCAGCGGCCGACAGCCACTTCCCTGTCGATGGAGCTGACGCGGCGGTCGTGCAACTTGACGTTGGCCAGCCGCTGGAGCTCCTCCGTCTTTTGCAGAATCTCGGCCAGCCGCTGCGGCTTGGGCTGCTTGGCCGTCAGGGTGATGAGGTGGCCGACCGTGGTCGCGGCGCCGAGCTTGGCGTCGGGGATCATGTTGCCGGTGAGCTGGTATAGTCGTTTGCGGAGCTATTACGCAAGTTAGCAATGGAGTGTAGGCGCGACAATTCGATCCGGTAATACGTACGGCAAACTTCATCTGATCATTGACGGCAATGTCCTTCCATGAGGAGTCCCACGTCTTGATCATCTCAGCAGCTTCTTCACTAGAGATTCTCTCCGGTCGCGCAACCTCCTCCGAGACCTCGGACACCTGCTTCAAGCTGTTCGCAACAGCAGCCACCTCGCCCTTGAGCACCGCACCGCCTTCTTGGGCCACAATCTCCACAGCGAGCGCAGCATCCATGTCCTCGCGCGAGCCCTCTGCCCACTTTTGCGTAGCCCATTCTCCCAGCGCGCCCGTCTCCTGCAGGACCAGTACCTCGACGAGCGCTCTGCGGTAGTACACCGCAATGGCGGCTTTATCTGTGACCTTCTCCGCGCTCGCAAACGCCGTGAACTCATCCAGCTCGCTCCAGTGGCCCGGCTGGTCCCACCACTCGCTCAGTGTGCCCGCCTCCGCGAGGTCTTCGAGCGACGTGGCCGGCTCGTACACCGGGTCCGCGGCGCTCACTTCCTTGGGCGTCGCGGCCTCGTTGCGGCTCGCGGGGAACGGTAGCCGCGAGTGGCGCACGGCTAGAGGGCGCCGGTCGGTGGTATCCTTGTTGTCGAGGGCGTGGGTAGGAGGGAGCCGGGTGAGGATAGAGTCCTCGGGGATCTCTGTGTTGCGCGGCGCGGGCGTCGTCGAGATGGAGCGAGTGGCGACGGCGACGGTCCTGCGCGAGACGGCTGAGCTCGCACGGTGCAGGGACTTGACGCCCCTAACCCACGAGATCCGGGGCATTGCCGACTTCATATTGGCGGCTGTGTTGAGTTTTCCTTCTTCGAAGGGGAGAAAAAGAGGTGGATGAAGGCAATGGCTCCTGAAGTGCGCCAAAGCTGGGACAACTTTTTTGGCACAAGGGTCAATTGAGCCAACCAGATGGTGGCATGCGTTACAGTGCTGACCCACAGGACAAGGTACGTCGCTGGCCCCTAGGTACAGGACATCATCTTGAACGCGCCATCCGTCACAAGTTCATGGGCGACAATTCACAGAAGAATGGCGCGAATATATATCCTTGCGCTTCTATTTGCAGCGCTCATTTCTCTAGCTGCCGCATCTTGTAAGTGCCGCACCCTCACCTGTCCATGCCCAAAGCTTGCTTTCTAACAGCTCGGCCTTAGCTGCGCCAACCTTTTGCAAATGCACATGCTTCAAGAATAGCACCATCATTCCTCTTGGGCCAGAACACCAGTCGAGACGATCATCTCCATTCTTCGATACGGTAGACGTACCCTCGAGCGAAAGCCTGGCTGTCGCGCCGCGATCGGCTTCGACATCATGCACCGAGTGTACAAAGGCGTTTTGTCTCAAGCAGGGCATTCCGTTTTGCAAGGATGCGACCGAAGATGATGTATTTACAATGTGTTTCCAGCGTGACAGTAACAAGGACAAGATTATTGTTTGGGTCTTCATTTTAGGGACCGTCGGACTGCTTGGCTGGACTGGTTACAATCGCTTAACCCAGTGGCGAGAGCATCGTACGTTTGCTCATCAGAATATGGGGTACGCTCCCGTTTCTCCCGGCCAGTGAGGAAAGACAATGCATATATTGTTACAATCTACGTTAAGTGGCGTTTCAGGATTTTCGCACGAAGTTATGTAAATCGAATACAAGGTACTCATGAGTGTATATAGGCTATAGCGAATTGGCTCTCTGTCCAATAAATTACACTCTCCATCTTCTAGATGGTACAGATTTCTTATATGTAAAAAGCGGAATCTATCCGCTACTGGTCTCACTTTCGAGTGCCGTGACCTTTCATTTTTCAAATGACTCATGCAAACAATTCTCGTAGTCAACTTTTTGTCTAGGCGGAGCTGCCATTTACTTGTCTGCGGGTGCGGACAGCCTCGGCGAGGTCTTCGAGGACAGTCACTGTGTCCTCCCAGTGAATGCAGGCATCTGTTATGCTTACACCAGGCTTGAGAGCAGAGGGGCCCTCGGCCGGAACTTTTTGGTTGCCTTCGTTGATGTTGGACTCGATCATGACACCAATAATGGCCTTTTCACCCTCCCTCAATTGGTCACCGACAACCTTGGCAACCTTGGGCTGGTTGTTGTGATTCTTTTGCGAGTTGCCTTTTGCGTAGCGCGTTAGTATTAGTCCATGAAATAGATGCAGTATCTTGACCGGGACACATACCGTGTGAGCAGTCAATCATGATGGCCATTTTTTGCTTCTTCTCCTCCAGGGTCTTCTTGGCAGCCTGCACACTCTCCTTGTCAAAGTTAGGGCCATAGGTACCGCCACGCAGAATGACGAAGCCGTGCTCGTTGCCTTTTGTACGAGTAATGGCGGCCAGGCCCTGCTTGGTGACACCCATAAAGTGGTGCTTGGCAGCGGCAGCACCAATGGCGTCAATGGCAACGCCGAGGTTGCCATCAGTGCCGTTCTTGAATCCGACGGGGAAGGACAGGCCAGAGGCCAGTTCACGATGAAGCTGGGACTCGGTGGTACGGGCACCAATGGCGCCGACAGAGATGCAGTCGGCAAGGAACTGGGGAGAGATGGTGTCGAGCATTTCACTGGCAATGGGCATGCCGTTATTTGTCAGATCGACAAAGAGCTGGCGAGAGACGCGAAGTCCCTTGTTAATCTCGAAGGAGTTGTCAATGCTGGGATCATTGATCAGACCCTTCCAGCCAACGGTGGTTCTGGGCTTCTCTAGGTATGCGCGCATGACGATGCAGAGGTCGCCGGAGAGCTTATCGGCGAGGGCCTTGAGGCGAGCGGCATACTCGTGGGCCATAGGGGGATCGTGGATAGAGCAAGGACCGACGACAACCAGCAGACGGTCGCTGCGGCCTAGGACAATGTCGGCGGCGTCATTGCGGCCCTTGAGAACGGTCTTGGTGGCATTGTCGGTCAAAGGAATCTCGGTTGTGAGAAGGGCGGGAGGAATGAGGGGATCCTGTCCCAGAACTTTTGAACTTGTCAGTAAAATGTAATTGCATAGTTATACACGAAATTGGGCGAAGAAGGGTGGCGGTCAGCTTGGGCGAAAAATATCGAGGGGTCGTACTGCCCCGCGCCGGACGTAAAGACGGCTGTACTTGGCCGAGAAAAGCGATGCAGTTTGTGAAAAAGACGACTCACTCCGGGTGTCATCGGCAGCCATGCCGAAAAGACTTGTAGACGACATATTCTGAGATTTTTTGTGCTTGGAGGCGACTGGCAAGTCTATAGATATATGTTTGGGTAATTGGGTATCCGTAAATCGGCGAGTGCAGATTTGGGGCAATTGCAGATGATTCCGAGACAAATATGCACACAGCGGAGCCCTTGGTCGACCAGGCTGCAGGACGGAGGTAATGTCAGCTGAAAGAATGAGAGGTTGCAAGATGTACGGAGTGCCGTGAAGCCAATTAAGAAGAAGGAAATTATAAAGATGCGGAGGTCGTCTACGTGAGTCAGATCTGCGAGGTTCGGATGTAGTACAAGTGCGCCTAATAAATGCTAAATTTTTGGGGATTCTGGGTCCCTTTTTTTTTGGAAAGAAAAAATGTTTTTTTTAGCTCCAAAAGTTGTCGATGTCGCAAGGAAAGGCGTACCCCACCAGCCCGAGACAGCCACTGAAGAGCGCTGGAATAGCCTGGAAGCACCACGAGCCATTCAAAGGTCAGCGGAATCCCACTGAGGGCCACTGGGAGCCACCGAATCCAGAGTCGGAACGTTTGTTGTAGACGAGTAATGGAGCTTGCATCCCTGGAATGAGCGCATTCGTCCTGGTACCTACAAGTCAGTTTCTGGGCCCTCGAGTAAACAAGTGCGGGATGCCCTTGGAGCGACAAGAGGTAAAGGTGCATTATTCAGACGCGATGTGGTACATGGGCTGATGGGTGCGTGCAGCCGCTGGAACCTGTGGATGTAATAACTCGGAAGTAATACGTCAGATGCGGGTACGCCAGCGGCATTGGGAGAATAAATAATCGAGACGAATAAGGCAGGCTCCATAAGTGCATCCCAAACACCAAAGTGCGGATAACTAGCGTCCCAAATCAATCTCACAAACGGGTTTGGTCGCAATGCTTACTCGAACTAACCCTGCCAGCCTGCCCTGCCAAGTACAGTTTCGCGGTCGACTGTCGGGAAGTTCACAGCATGTGGCGTTCTTCAGCACCGCGCGCTATGGACCAGGATCTGTCGGGACTATATTCCTGTACCTATGGATGCTGATTATCAACGATGAGCGTGCAATTTGTAGCATAAAGCCGGAGAGTCATGCAGCCTGCTGTGCCGCCTTCAATGTCGTCTCTCCGCCTCTGCGTAGCTAGACAGATGCAGAAAGTTCCAAGTATCGGTCAGAGCCTGGTCGGTCGCCATCTCCCAGCTGGATAGTTATTCGCAAGCATGAATATGCACTGCCAAACGGCCATCTTGCCAGCCACCAGCCAAGAATCTACCAACCAGTACCATTGGTGCTTCGAGAGACAATATGCGAGGGTCTGCAGCCATCATGGACTGCACATGAGCTGAGTTGATTTTTCTACAGCCTGGTCGCTGCATGTCCCAGAATGGTTGCAACAGCCAACTAAACTACCAGTCAACCAGTGTGCCAGTGCCAGACAACTCGGGTGGCAAGTAGGTGTCGCCGGTCTGACAAGCTTGGACTGCAACTGTACCCATGAATCATGTGTCATGGCCGGATGAACTCGAACTTGTTTGATAAATGCGTCGAGAAATTATGATGACAGATATTCATCTTCTACACCGTACCAAGCCTCCATCGCACAGCATTACTTCACAAAAACGACGAAGTCGCGTTGATATACCAGTTCAGGGTAACAAGGAAAGGCTGAGCCACAGCCACTCATCAAGCCACAACGTTCTCCGCCTCTGGCACCTTGAGAGGGTGCGCCTCAGACAAACATATTCAACAACGCGACTCTTGAGGGTGAGTTTTTTCTAACAAAAAAAACCTCACCCCAGATTCTCTCTTAATTTATATCCCTCACGTACTTTTAGTCTCTCTGCTTCGAGGTTGCCGTTGTGATTAATAGCCAATGCCTTAGGGTCCCCTCTCCGTCATTGCCACCTGGTCGCAGTGGTTGGTCCCTTACCAACCATCGCCTTCTCGCTCTCCGCCTGCCTCTCCCGCCTCTTCCCCCCGCTCCTTAACGGCCTGCTCTCCTCGATTTCAGGCTCGAGTATTGATCCTCCACTAAACGTTCTGCTCACATCACATCATAAGTCATCTCTTCTGTACTTTGTTCTTTTTTTTCCACTCCCTTCTGTCCAGCCGACCCAAGATACCCCGAGAACGCTCGCTCAGCAAAAGCAAATCCACCCCCTCCCGTTGCAACAAATACGAGCTACCGACGTCGCTTCACGACTGTGCCGCAGCAGCACTCTAGTCACAGCCACCTGCCCACACGCGTCCTGCACTTGCTGCACTTTCTGCACGCGGCTGCATAAATACTACGCTAGCCTTGACTCGCCGTACAAGACGAAACACTCGTCGCTGCAATTCGTCGCTGCAATTCGTCTTGCCCGGCCGCGTGCGACCGGCATCTCAGCCAACATGTTTGCTACCCAGCAGCATACCGACATGATGGAAACTGGCCGGAAGAGGCACCGTGACGAGGCTGATTTGGCCAATGGGCCTGCTGGGTTTTCTGAACACCGCGCTGTAAGCCGACGACGCACCTTGTTGCAAACGTCCCAGACTCGCCATGCTGACAACGTCTCTAGAAACGTGTTCAATGCCTTCCTGTTCGCACCTCACCAATGTCAGTGACGATGCAGCAGAACATGTCTTCTCCCACAATGATGGCTTCAAGCATGGGTGAGACAGACTTTGCTACAGCTTCCGACTATACAATTTGGCAAAATTCAAGTTCACACGACCAGCAAATGGCCACGATGGAATCTGTCGAGATGCAGTCCGCAATACCAAGCTATCTGCAGCCCGACGCCGTAACTGGCCGTATACCTACGCCGATTCAACCTAGCTTTGTCGGCCAGCTTCGAGGCCAACAGTGGGCCAATTCATCCGCTGCCGCTGGACGCCGAGGCATCGCCAACATGGGCCACCACCAAGTCGGACTTGCGGATCAACCCTGCGCACAATGCGACGCACCGCAGGACCGAAATTGGCAGATGCAGAATGATAGAAGGCTGCCTTCTCCAATATCGGAATCAGAAGATTGCATGGCGCATTCTCCCGGACACTTGACCGCGCTCCAGGCAATGGAACACCCAAATGCCATGATGGACGTCGAGATCCAGCGACCGACCGCGTCCGACGACGGAGAGGGTGATCCGGACTCGCCAACCTCTCACCGAAAGGGTCATACTCGGAGCCGACACACTGTGAATACATGGACATGGCAGCCAGGCATGAAGCGCAGCTTCAGTATAGGGTACAGGTCCGACTGCGACAAATGCCGAGACAAGGTGCCTGGTCACTTTAATCACATCATAATCTCCTAGAAAGGGAAAAGCTTCATCGCAGATCCTCACACAGAACAGCAGATATGGGATAGTGCGGTGAGACCATTATCGTGGTCGCAGAAGCGACAAAAGCTTCGCTGCTTGGCGAAGCAGATACCGATCGTCATCTGAGGACCGGTCAACCACCAATCCGGCGGAGAGAGCTCTCGAACCCCCCCTGGAAGCCCGCAGGGCGCTTGATCGACACGATTCAAGCGATTCCTCCCTGGATATACATCTCTTTCCCCTGTTTGACTCGCAAACAGTCTGAACCTTCTCCATTCAAGGAGCTGTACACTTAAACTTTGCCCACGAGACGCCTTCACGATGTTACTCGAGTGGGACGCGGCTGATTGTTTCTAATTGCATTTTAACGGATTGAAGCGTTTTATTATATTTTCCTCAGCAGTCGATGATCTCTCAGCGAAACATTTTTCTTGTTATATTGGGTTACTGCACTCTTCGCCACCATCATTAGATTCTCGAGATCGCAGTGTCGACTCGCAGCGTTGTTTAGAAGGGCCTTCTGACTACAGTCAATCTGGGCCCATTAGCAGAGCGTTCTGCATGAATTTATTACAGTGATTCACTCTTTATGTGCTCACAATTTTGCTGTTGTGCATTTTGTTTGATTGTGCAGATGTGAGGATGAGAGATTCATCTATCGTACATACCAAAAAAGACTCCATGACGCCGTCTAATGCTCGACCCATCTACAGTTTATGTTACAGTTTGACAAGCCTTCCCTCTTATCACGTACATACATATCGGCCTCTCGACTTCGATCCCAAGTAAACAATGAAGCTGATGCTGTTCATTTTTCTGGCCCCGTCATAGACTCAAAGCGCAGTTACCAAGGCCACCATCCTTTCTTAGTAGAAGTCTGCTCGCCGGAAGCACCCGCGAGACCCAGCTGATCCAGGCTGCCTCCCTTGCGCTGGTTCTCCAGCTCCCTGTCCCATGCGCTGTTGGTCGTGGACTCGACAGCCTCTACTTGCTGGGCCGCAGCTTGAACAGCCCCAGTAGCGGGTGACTCCTCCTTGCCACCGTCACCGCTGCCAAAAACGCCGGAGAGCACGCCAAACACGCCCTTTCCAGCAGCGGGCTCCTTGCCACCGCTGCCGCCGTCGCCCTGCAGCGTGGGCTTGAGGTGCTCCTCGAAATGCGTGCGGTGCTCGGGGGGCGCGATGAGGGGTGGCAGGCGGATGCCCTTTTCCTCGGCCTCGCGGTTGGCCGCCTCGACGAGCGCAATCTGGTCCTCGGTCGCCGTGCCCTTGAGGTACGCCAGGCGCGCGGTGGCGAGCTCGTCCGACTCGAGTTTCTTCTGGGCTTCGGCCCACTCGGCGCGGCGGGCGCGATTATATCGCAGCATATCCCATACCGAGTATATGCTGACAACGCCGGCAACAGCTACGATCGCCACCCATTAGTTTCCTGACTATTTGCCACCGAGGCGAACACTGCTTGGATGAAAAGCGGCCTCGGGGAGGGCGGGGGGGAGGAAGGCTTACCAGTAAAGACGACAATGCCGCCTATGGTCCAGCGGTGAGCCACGTCGAGAAGTCGTCGGGAGGCGTCGACGATGCGGTCCGTCTGACTGATCTGGGCCTTTTGCGCGGCGAGGTGCGCGAGGCGCAGTCGCTTGACGCGCTGCTCGGGCGTCTCGCCGGGAACTCTCGAAGGTCTGGGTGTCGCGGCACTGACGGAGGGAGATACTGGCGCGGCCGTCTTTGATGTGGCGTGCGGTATCGTCGAGGTGAATCTCGTAGCATCCTTAACGGTGCGCGGGCCGATCCTTGACGCCATCGCTCCCGTCAGATTCGTGTGATAGGAGACTGACAAGAAAGGAAAGAAACGAAACGTTTCGACTGCTGAATTGCAAAGTGCTGTTTTTGGTCCAGACGAGGAGGGGAAGAAAAGGTGGATTGGTAGTACAGAATGACGAGAGACGAGCTGTCCAAAGGTTTTCCGCCGCGAAAATGGGGCGGGTTCAAAGGAGTTCTAGCATGTCATGAGATTTTTTTGGAGTCCCGGTTTGGCGTGGAATTCGCGTGCTATGATTGGCACGGAGAAATCCCGGCGAACAGGAGCTATGCGCTGCAATTTACGGCTTGGATCATCTGTCAAATACGTTTGAAGGCAGGAGAAATGATTTTTGGGTGGTTCAGGAGCAGTGCATTTTCCTGCTCCGCAAACATCTGAAGCTGATGAAAAACGAAGAACTGGTGGTACTCGCCGGCTAGTAGGTAGGGACTGACTGAGCAAACGCCCATACAGAAAGGAGGAGAGATCACAGGTTAGACGTGAGGAAGGCCGGTGCTGCTACGGATCAATTGTAGGTGACATGTTGGTTAGATGAACAAAAACAACGTTTGTGGACGTAGCCTGGAAATTTAGGTCGCGCGGACGACGTGGGTGAAGCTCTGCGTGAGCATCTCGCGTCAGGTAAAGCAGACACTGTCTAGCGGCAGCAGAGCATCTTGATGTGTTGCACAAACGCGACTGATGTGATACAAATCAGTGTGCAATTCGACAGCTGGAAATTGGAGAGTATTGTCTAGCTGAGACGGACATGCGAGGTAAAGCTCTTTGAATCAATCTTCAGAGCAACAAGTGGCATCTACAGTAGCTGGCGTCTTCTTCATGGCGTCGCGTATAGCGTCGTTCACAATGAAAACGGATGAAATCAAAAATTACGCCCCCTATGGCCCCGAAGGACAATAGAGCGTGGAGCGACACCGCGCTGTGCAATGCAGGCCTTCCACACTGAAGCCCCCAAATCTTGAGCTGGGAACTTCGGAACAAGGTAAGTATGAAGAAGAAAGGAAGAAAAGAAATGGAAAACCGAGGCGGCGCGCGAAGACTTTATAGCTTTCCTTTGCCAGCTGTCAACGGGCTTCCTGTCTGGCTGCCTTTGAATCCAGGCATGAACAGCAAACGGCGCCAACAAAATCCACCCGACGCCAAACCAAAACAGGCCGTCATGCCCCGTTCTCTCGTTTGCAAATTGCAGTGTCTACACTTCATTTTACTGCTCCGCCAGCAGCCAACGCACACGTGACCTGCCCACACAAGTTTTTCCCTTCGCTTGTTTCGCCCAGCAGAAAGGGCATACCCCACAAGGTACGTAGCATTTCGTAGGGCACGAAAACCCTTCTAAGAAATTGTCAAGCCTCCGACTCCTCTGATCATTCCACGCCTCTCGAACAATCGACAATCCGGATCTTTTGATCGCAAGCAGACAAAATGGTACGAATCCCGCAATTGCGCAAGACACGTGTTCACACAACGAAAGAGTCAATTACTGACATTGGACTTTTTCTCTCGAATAGGCGATCAAGCACAACCAGAAGATCGTTAAGAACCGTGAGCATATATCTCCCAAAAACCATCGCACCGAAAGCGAATAGCAGCGCTACGACGACCGACGAAACACATGACGCAGGAATCGACGACTGACTGAGGATTTTGAACAGACTTCCACAAGGACTGGCAGCGTCGCGTACGCACGCACTTTGACCAGGTATGCGAATTTACCTCCGAGCTAAACCAAGCGCAGATGATTTTCGGCGAATACGAAGGCATGAGAAAACGTGGTTATTGACAAGATTGGAACCTCTAGGCTGGCAAGAAGGCTTCCCGCCGTACTGCCCGTCAGGCCAAGGCCGCTGCTCTGGCTCCCCGCCCCGTCGACAAGCTCCGTCCCATTGTCCGATGCCCTACCATCAAGTACAACCGCAAGGTCCGCACCGGCCGCGGTTTCACTCTGACTGAGCTCAAGGTACGAAATACACCAGCAAGCCCGCAAATCGCCATCCATTCTCTCGCGCAACCCCAACCAACGACGAAAGATTCCGAGTGCTGGCAAGAAACTGCTCGCCATACGACGGATGACAATCTTGAACTCGAGTGGGATAGCGTTGGATGATGATACGACTTCGCGCGGAATCATTCTTGCCGGAACTTCAGGCAACTAACAACTTTCACAGGAGGCTGGTATTGCCCGTCCCCTCGCTCCCACCATCGGTATCGCCGTCGACTTCCGCCGCCAGAACCTTTCCGAGGAGTCCCTGGCTCTCAACGTCGCCCGCCTGAAGGCCTACAAGGAGCGCCTCATCCTGCTTCCCCGCAAGTCCAACGCCCCCAAGAAGGGCGACACCAAGACGGACCTCTCCAAGGTCAACACGGCCGCCACCGTCGCCTCCGTCCTCCCCGTCACCCCCACCGACCTCGGCGTCAAGGAGATCAAGAAGGGCGACATGCCCGCCCCCGTCAAGGGCGGCGCCTACGTGGCCCTCCGCCAAGCCCGCTCCGCCAAGCGCTACCAGGGCGCCCGCGAGAAGCGTGCAAAGGACAAGGCCGAGGCAGACGGTGCGAAGAAATAAAGGAGAGAGCGGATACAACACAAAAAATGGGATACTGGTGTTTTATGAGGGTTTTTGTGCTCTTTGCGTATCGTACGGGATGGGCATGGGTCGGCTGCTGCAAAGGCTACTACGATCTAGTGCTTGGCCCGGTCCATAGTCCAGGGTAAAGAATTATTTGCATGATCATTGGCTCTCCCTTTTGTATTCGACGCTAAATGAATCAAAATATTTATGTGACTCTGATTGACTCTGTTTTGACAATGTGGCACATGTGACTTGCTCTGACTCCTCGAAGCTCTTTCGAACCCTTGAAGTACAATACTGTAGCTTCTCTACCTAGGTTGGGTTATACTGTGGTAAATTCTTTGTTTCTATGCGCCACCACGAGCTCAGTGCCGTCTTTCAGCAAACCCTCCAAAAATGCACGACTCAAAGGCTTGAACTCGTCGCTCCAGTTCCTGAGCAGCTCAGTGCACATGACGAGCGCATTCTCCCTCTCGACGGCCGCAATGCGCTCCTTTTGCTTCGGATCCGCCTGCTGCGGCTGCAAGCCCAGCCCCTCGGCGGCCGACAGCGCGGCCGTGCTCTCGTCCTTGTCGTCGTCGACCACCTCCGTCACGCGCCCGCCCTTTTTCTCGCCGGTGATGGTCTTGGTCAGCTGTGCCGAGACAGCCTCCTGCTGGAGCACGGCGGCAATGACGCGTGAGCCGTCAGCAGAGCGCGACATGAGCGCCAGCACGAACCAGGCCTCGGAGCGCAGGCTATGCCACTTTTCCTGTGTGACGAGAAAGGCGAGCGGCTTGCCGACGTCGTTGCGTGCGTAAAACGCGGCGCGGCTCTCGCTGTCGGACGCTCCACGCCCCGGGAGTAGCTCCGCGGCGGCGTCGGAGTGCAGGACGCGGCAAATGGCGGCGACGGACCGAGCAGCCTCGACCTTGGTGGGCTCCGTGTCGGTGCGGCCAAAGAGTGAAATCAGGCTTTCCACGCTGTCTCCCGTCCCCGCGGCGTCGGAATCGCCCTCTGCAGCCTCCTGGCCGCTGTCCTTGCAAAACTGCGCCACATTGTCCGGGCAGCCGGCCAGCAGCAGCCTCGTCAACGACACGGCGCCGTACTGCAATTGCGGCTGCGCGTCCAGGCCGTAGATGCGCGGCACGCAGCCGGGTTCCAGCAGCGGCCGCAGCGCGGGCTTGTTTTGCGTGGGAATGGCCAGGTTCTTAAGGAACGCGAGTGCCGCGTGCAGCAGCTGCGTGTCCTGGACGTCCGGGTCGGCGAGCACCTTGGCAAGCGCCGTCTGGGGCGCGTGCTGCTCGACCAGCGCCGTCGCCGCATCGTCTGAACGCGCCAAGTTGCCGAGCGCGAGGCACGCGGCCGCCTGCAGCGACGAGTTGCCGCTCTGCAGCCACGCAAACACTGTCTGCACGGCCGCCGACGTCGGCGGATATGCTGCCGGAAAGGCGCCATGCGAGGTGAGCTCGGCCAGCGTGCTGAGCATGGAGAGGCGGAGCTGCTTGAGCGCGGTGGCTACCTCAGGGTCGTCGACGCGGGAAATGTCCAGGCCGACGTGAGCGTGGTGGAAGGCGTCCAACAAAAGACCAAATTGGTCGTGAGAGATGGCGAGCTGCTGGAAGCGCTCGGCGGCAAGGTAGACGAGGGCGACAGTGCCGAGCGCGGCAAACTCCTCGGCGTCGTCCTTGTAAGGGGCGCTGGTGGCGACCGAGAGAAGCACAGCAACGGTGTCGTCGGCGGCGGTGGCGATTTCGGAGTCTCTGTTGACAATGAGCGCGAGAATGCGGCAAAAGTAGAGGATCACGCCGGCAAACTGCGGCAGATTTGGCGAGGAAAGGAGCTTCATCATGGCTGAGCTGATCTTGAGCTCCGACGCAAGAATTTGGGCAGGATCTGCATCAAGCCTCCATTAGTATCGCATTGCTCACGAGCTCAGTCAACTGCTTTTTATCGTGAGGTGGGCACACACCGTAGTCGACCATGACATTGTATAGCACCGGAATAGTGAATTGAACGACACTCTCGTCACTGAGTTGTCGAATAACCGCCTCCAAACGTCTGTCCTCAACCGCGAGAGCTCGATTCTTGTTTGTATCTGCGCATGCGTTTCCCACGATTCGCAGAGCGTGAATTTTGAGCTTGTTGATAATGTCTTCCTCGGCAAGCTCTTCGAGAAAAAAGGTTAAGATGCTAGAATCACCATACGGCAAGCGCCAAGCCTCTGCCTACGATATCAGCCTCGAGTCTCTCTTTATTTTCGGACCTTTGGGAGCTAGGCGACTTACCGTCGCGGCTACCGTCACCCAGCTTCTCGGCCACTACTTCGAGCTGTGCCTGGTCCGAGGCGCGCAGCTCCTTGCAAGTCTCAAGCACGCCAGCCAACAGGTCAGTTCGTCGCTGAACTGCATATTCCGGTTCAATAGTCTCATCGTAATCTTCGGTAGACTCCCCGCGGCCCTCGCGCTGGAGCAAGTCTGCGATTTCTTGCGGCGTCATGTTTTGCTGGCTGAATATAGCCCCTCCTCGCACGGGAGCTAACAAGATGAAGGTGAGAGCGAGCTTGCCTGGGATGAGCCGAACTGCAAAGAACCGAAAGGACATTAGTGAGGGAGATGAAAAACTGTGAAGCGGGATCGTCTGACCTGTCAATACGAATATCGGAATGTGTTCTTGTCGATATTTCACGATTTTTATGTTAAACTGAGGTTTGGCGATGAGCCGCTCACAGGCTCACAGGCGACCCAGGCCCTTAGGAGCAGCCCACTACGGCGGCAAATGTGCTACAGGAACACCAAACTGAAGTTGGTGACCAATGAAGTATTGCCCTGGCTAGAGTAGAATTACGACTTAGAAGACATGAACTGATGTAGAACCTTTTTACAATTGCATGAAATGAAATACATGATTTTCTTCTATAGAAAGGTATATATTCTTGACATATGACATCTAATGATCTTCCCTCTTTGATGAGCATGTTCGGTCCTGACTAATCAGGCCTCTGCACGTCACACAGGCATCTTTTCTAGCGTCTGGTCGGCGCTGGACCGGCGACCGTAAAGGAAAATTTAGCGCCTCCGAAATCTCGCGACTTCGCTCTCCTTTGCGTCTCTCGACTCCACGGCCATCACTCAACCGCCCCCAGCTGACGACGCAGAAGCATCTTGCTGTCTTGCGGGAGAGAGCTTTTTGTTTGCCCTCTCTTATTGTACTCTATCAGACACAACTTTGCAGGCAGCGATTCAATTCGTCTGATCCAGAAATGGTACGGAAGCAGCCCTCGGCCCCCCTCTGCAGGGTCTAGCCAAAATCTTTGCGCCTACGCACAGCTTGCTCGGCCTCGCCTGATGACGGCCTGCCCTCTTTCACCCGAGACACATCCAGCTAACCAGTTCTTCTTTGTTTCGCAGGCGCACCGCTTCGTCTTGACAGCCTTTGTGACGGGCTCGCGCATCCTCGGCCGCTCCTTCATGGCGGCATACAAGCAGGCCCAGGCCGCATCGGCCTTTCAGCGCGCGCAGGCCAAGTCTGGTGGCGGCGCCTCGGCGGGTGCTTCGCTATCAGGCGGCATGACGCTCGACGAGGCCTGCAAGGTGCTCAACGTCAAGCCGCCCGCCGGCGGCCACGCCAACGTCGAGGAGGTACTCGAGCGCTACAAGCGTCTGTTTGACGCCAACGAGCCGCAAAAGGGGGGCAGTTTCTACCTGCAGAGCAAGATTGTCCGCGCCAAGGAACGCTTTGAGCGCGAGCTCGGCCCCATGAAGGAAAAGATTGAGCAAGAGGCCGAGGCCAAGGAGGGCTGGAAGCCCAAGGTCTACAAAGACCGGTAGATGGGATCCTGCGCCGGGATCGAACAAATCGCAAACGATGCGCGCGCGCGCGACCGACCGAACGGTTCATAATCCGACTTCTTGAGGACAATGTACTCGAATCAGCAATGAGATGCGCATAATTCAACCTGGCAACTCTGGAATGTGTGGCTGCGGAAAAAGAGACGTGAAGGAGAATTTTCCTTTGTATACATGTACATCTTCACTCGACTACGGCATGGCACGGCGTTTTATGGGCGGAAAATACACTACAATCTAGAGAAACAAGACTCCGCGACGAGCCTCAAGACAATCTCTGGCTCTAAAGCAACGACTGGTGCATCTGTGCGGAATTATGCCACGGAAGTGTGCTTAATTCTGACCAGAGCATCACCTGTATTATTTTTGTCTACAATATACTATTTACATCCTCACACCATGCTACCAATGTTTGGCAACGCCTTACTCTTTCCTTCGTACCAGACCCTTCCAGTAGTCAAAACTGTTTTCGTCGCTTTGCAGCGACCACATGCGCCCCGTCGCCCGGCCATCTCTGTCCGTCTCCTCCACGCGAAGCATGCCCCAGTCCCGCGTGATACCCACGACCCTCGCCCTGGCGCCAGCCTCGGCCTCGAGAGTAATGTCCTGGCCCGTGTGCAGCCAGTGGCGATAGTACCGCGACTCGAGGTTGGCGGAGAAGCCCTCGCGGCGGAATTGGGCGTACGTGGCTTCGAGGCGCGTCAGGATGCGCGCGAGCATGGTCTCAAGGTGCAGCGGCGCGGCGCCCTCGCCGAGCATGTCCGAGATGGACGTCGTAGGGCGCGGGTTTACGGCGTTGATGCCGATGCCCAGGATGATCTGGTAGCTGCCGTCGTAGTAGCCGCACTGGGAGAGGATGCCTCCGATTTTGACGTAGGATTTTTCCGATGCCGGCTTGCTTGGGTCCAGCGCATCTTTCCAAAGAGAGTCAACATGAGAATCATAAGGGAGTAATGTAGCAAGGGTCTGTATGAGACTTACAAATGTCGTTGGGCCATTTGAGCTTGACTTGTAGGTTCTCGTAGCCGCGGCCATAGGACTTAATCGCTTCAACAACGGCAATGGCGGCAATATATTGGATAAAAACGACAGGTCGAGACGCGGCGAGGTTGGCAGGATGGTTGATAATGACGGAGAAAAGAAGGGATCCGGGCGGCGCAACCCAGACGTTGGATCCGCGGCCGCGGCCGGCGAGCTGTGTGGAGGCGGTAAACGTAAAGCCAGAAGGCAGCTTTGCAATCAGTTTGGGATTTCTACCAAGGCATAACTGTTAGCATTCTTTGCCCCTCGAAAATATTGGGTGGCCGCTGCATACTTTTCAAGGAGTACATTTGTGCTCGTGACGACATCACCGTAAAGAAGAGCATTGCCCCATTCTCTGGCATCGCTCTCGATGGCCTGAAACTGCTGCAGGCTCGAAAAGAAGAGTCGGTGGTTGAAGCGCGGCGTGAGCTTCTCGTCCGGCAGTTGCTGCTCGTGCGCCACAATGTCCTTGGTCACGGCCTTGTAGTCGGGCACGCCGTGCGCGTCGAGTGCCGGCGCGGCGGCGGCGGGCGCCCCGGTCAGCGCCTCGTTTAAATCTTTGAGATTCCAGGCCGCGTCGTCCTTGCTGCGGAGGCGGAATGTGTCGGCCTCGCTCTTAATGAGGTCTTGCCCGTGTTCCCTGTCAATGACGTCCTGCCACGCGTAAAGGAGCTCGCTGACCGTGGCGGTGTCCGCGGCGGACAGGTGAAGGCTGGTGAGGACCGGCGGCGCCGCGCCGCCCTGACTGTCGACCTCGAGGCCGAGACGCGCGAGGAGAAGACCCAGGAAACCGGCGCGCGTGCGCTCGTCACGCGCGAGGCTGGCTATGAGCTCGTCGTAGCCAGGAATGTCGGGCTGGCGGTGCAGGTTCTGAGCGGCGAATCTGTGTTTTCATCGTATCAGCGCTCAAGTACACTTTCTTCTGTCTGGCGCGACCCAGATTCGAGCTTACTCTGGATGCATCCCGCAGAGAATGACCCTGCCTTCGCCGACGCTGCACTGGATAATCGCGGCCTTGCCGCCCTCGACATCCAGCTCATCGCAGTACTCTGCCAGCACCTCTACCTTCTTCCCTTTCCACTCCTTCGCATCCACAAAGACGCCGCCTCCGTTGTAGTAGCACGCCATTTCCGTCGGCAGCGTATCCAGCACGAGGTCGCTCTCGAGGCGTAGACGGGCTGCGCGCGCCCCTCTTTCGCTCGCGTACTCGAAGCCTCGAAAGGCGCCGCCGCGGCACGTCCCCGGGAAGAAGGCGAGCTCGCGGGGGCCAATGACCTCGAGCGGGGCGTTGCCGACCTCAAACTCGCAGCGGCGGGCGCCGTAGTAGCCGCCGGCGCAGAGACCGAGGTAGGCGCCGCCGCGGCTGACAAAGTCGGCGATGCGCCGATTGCCCTCGCCGTTGAGCACGCGGCAGTAGCCGAGGTCACCGCCGCCGGGGATGACGAGCAGTGCGCACGTCGACGGCCAGGGTTCATTGAGGAGCACGGCCTCGCTGACGGGGATGACGGCGTAGTTGGGCGAGAGCAGCCGCCGCAGCGAGTACATGGCATGGCGGACCGACTCGCCAGTCGTGCCGGTGCCTGTATGGGAAGGGCAGGCTTCAAGTCAGCGCCACTGAGCGAATTTGAGCACATTCAAGGGAAAAGGCCAAAGTAAATTACCTGTGTAGACGAGAACATTGAGCCGTTGTGGCGCCATGTTTGTGAATCCCAAAAAAAGTGGCCTGGTTAAGACAGATCGCGAACCGTTGCAGAGAAGTCTGGAGAATTTCCACCTTGCACCCTCTTGCTCAAGGAAAAGAAGTAGCGGCCCCGACACAACAAGGATGGGATCGTCGCAGTCGGCGCAGCCAGAGAACCAAAAAGCGGAGGAGGACAAGGTGCAGCAGCCCGACGCGACAGTGCAGACAGATGACGACGATGAGCCGGATGAGTGGTGAGTCTTGTTGGCGAGCCGTTGGGGAAGTGGGCAAGAGTTGCTGGGCTGGCCATGGAACGGTTGAGTCAATCCGATGCTAACCTTGAAATGCCACTGGACAACAGGGACAAGAGGATTTTCAGCACAGGATGCTCTGGTGAGTTGCTATGGACCTTTTGGATTTTATAATGTTTTTCTTTTTTCCTTCCCTTTATAAGTGGTGTTTGGTCTGGTTTTATACCCGTTCACTGTTGGGCTGCATCATCTACTCCCGTGGGCCTCTCTGTAAGCTGACTTTATGGATGCTACAGAGGAAAATGCCAAGATGACGGACTGCTACTTTGAGAAGAAGGACTGGAGAGCATGCACTTCCGAGGTAAGGCTTAAAGAATGAAACTGGAATTTTCTGATTTTGCTCCTACTTTTCTGTTCATTTCTGGTAATCACTGAACCCTCCACGACGCCGTGCTAAAACATCACCAGATGCAGCAATTCAAAGAGTGCTGGAAGCGCCACGGAAACGAAGAGCGAACATCCACCAAGGACGCCTAGGTTTGTCATCGAGACGGCCAGTCATCTGTATACTATTCGATCGCATACCTCTCTGTATTTATAGAAATACCCCAATTCATCATGAAATGCTATTTGACCTACAAGGCAGAATTGTGGGGCACCAGCACTGCAAGCTTGAGCCTGGAAAAAGTTGTCGTGCATCCTTCTCTCTCCTATCCATCTCTGCATCGCACAAACTCTACTTCGACGCCCAATTCAACCATCGAATCCTCCATTACTGTCTCTCATATAATATGAACGCCTCTCGAAGGGTCCTCTCGCAGGCCCAGCGGCAATTGCGCTGTCAAAGCCGCCTCGTCACTCGCCACCTCGACGCACGATTCTCGTCAACCTCTACAAGCTCTGCACCAGCAGCTTCCCCTTCTTCTTCCTCCTCCTCCTCCTCCTCTTCTTCCAAGTCGGAGCCCGACGCCGCACCCGCTGCCGCCAAGCCCAAATACGCGCCGTCGCCCAGACCTGCCTCCAAACCCTTTTTCAAGCCTTATTCCACCTCGTCGAGCACCACCACCACCGGCAAGGCTTCGCCCTCTTCTGCCGCCACCGCCGCCATTCCCAGCGACCTGTTCTACCAGCCGGCGACAATCGCGCACGCCGAAAATGCGACTGGCGTCGCTGATACCACGACGGACATCCCCGTGGTGGATTGGTCCGCAAGCTTCCACGGCATCGCGAGCCGGCCCGTGACGGCGAGGCAGTTTGCCGCGCTCATGAAGCCGCTCGACGTCGACGATATCGAGGTCAAACCCGACGGCATCATCTACCTCCCCGAAATTCGTTACCGGCGGCGCCTCAACGAGGCCTTTGGGCCGATGGGCTGGGGCCTGATCCCCAAAGGCGACGCCGTCGTCGGCAACTCCGTCGTCACGCGCGAGTACGCCCTGATCGTAGACGGAAGGTAAGGCACACGAAATCCAGCCCCCCTCACCCCATTCTCCTTTAAAGAAATACAGGCAAGGTACCGCAGAAACTGACAGACGGGCTACTAGGTTTGTCTCGCAGGCGCAGGGAGAAAATTCTTACTTTGGCGCCGATCAGCTGCCTTCGGCCGTCGAGGGTTGCAAGTCCAACGCACTCATGCGCTGCTGCAAGGATCTGGGCATCGCGTCGGAGCTCTGGGACCCCAGCTTCATCCGCTGGTTTAAGAAGAACCGCATGGAGGAGGTCTGGGTCGAGCATGCCACCACCAAGAAGAAGCGCACGCTGTGGTACCGCAAGGGCGCCGTCGACGTGGCCTATCCCTACCGTCAGACGAAATAAATCGAGACGAATACACTAATAAAGAAACGACGGCCCAAGAGGGGGGAAGGGGGGGGGGGGGGGGGGGCGGTCTCGAGCGATCGAAAGAAGATATTCGATCATACTGGATTTTGTCGTTGCCGAGTGAGTCCTCGCAATTGTATAATAAACTCGTCCTAATGACGGGACACTATAGACGAAATAATTCTCGTCCCTTCTCATGTACATTACAATTCATCAGTTTGCATAACTCAATGGGTGCCTTTGATTCTCTTGAACTGCACGTGCCATGAGTATACATTCCTGAGAAAATAATCATGCTGCAAAACGCCTGTTTGTATCACTGTATCACTGTAAGACTGTATATCTAAGTCCAATCGAATTAGCCAAAGTATGTAAACCCGTGCTGTCCAGCAACGCCGTTCACGCTCCAACGTCGATCCTCCCAAGGGAAAGGTCTCGTCTCGGTTACTGCAGCACGAGTTGCAGGCCTAGTGCTCCCGCCCAGTGGTTGAGCCATGATCCTGATTGTGCGCGTCGTCGGCGCCGCTCCATGCCCAAGGCATCCAAGAGCCCCCGCTCGACACATTGCGCCTGCGCATGGTGAGCTCTTCCTCGGTGCCGCTGTCGGCTTCAATCTTTTCAAAATCAGCCTCGCTCCGGCTTTTACTGAGAGCGCTGAGCATGCTGAGGCCGCTAGGCGATCGGGGTGTAGGTGCAGTGTCTGCTGGTCCGTCAAAGGTGCCTGGCGCGCCCTGCTTTGGTGTTTCATTTTGGAGCTTTTGCGCCTCAGAGTCTAGAGCAGCCAGTAAATAGCTGAGACGCTCTTTCTGCGCGGAGATGAAGTTGATTTTGGCTCCAGAGTCGTGCAGGTGCTCCGGGATGAGATTGCCTGACGCAGTCATGTCGCTTGGTCCCTGGGCACTTCTAGCAACCCCAGTACCGCTAGCGGCCGAGACTGCACTCGACAAGAGGCTATAAAAGTCGCTGGCGCTGTGAGCACCAGGGGCGGTCCACTTCGCGGAAGGGATGCTAAACCTCGAGAGGAGAGACTGCGTATAGCCTTGCGCGCCGACATTTTCGGGGACTGGCGCCGGAGGCTCAGCAGGGGGCATTCCGAGCAAGTTCTCCCTGACATAATTGATGGCTTGCCGAATGTAGGAAAGTCCCATCGATTTGAGACGCTCGTGGGAGTTGGCGATAAACTCGTCGATGTGGGCTTCGTTGTCCTGCAGAAATGGGTGGACGTACTGCTCGTATAGAACACGGGCGCCTTGGGATTGTGGTAAAATGAGGTAGAGCAGAAATATCAGGCGAAAGTATCCATAAAAGGGTATCCTGATGGAAGAGAAGGAAGTCGTCAGTGTTTGAATGCGACGACTAGCTAAGAGGACAAGACGAACCATGTGACAATGAATGCTACCCAAGACTCGGCCAAGAGGCAGATGCTAAAGACGACCCAGTACATGAGCCATGGTGTTAACTGCGCAGGGTCGGAGGTTTTGAGCGCCTTATAGGAAGCGAATATGGGAAAGAGGAAGGATGCTACCGAGCTAGAAAGTTGGAAAAGAAGATGGTTAGACCCGTTGCGGCACGGGACGCAGGCGAAGCCCGCGCGGGGCAAACGGATGATGGACTCACCATAGCAGCATAGCAGGTAGGTCAAACATGGTAGAATTGTACAGTCTGGTCGGATATAGATTCGTCGGCAGTTTCCGAGGGTGGTATATATTGCTCGTGTTACGAAGAAAACAAGACGAAAATCAAAGTCAAGTGGCGGCGGAGGAAAGTGGCGGTAGTCGGCTTATCGGGAGCGCGAGATGGGCAGCTGACTGGCGACCAAGACTCGAGGCGGAGGGGTAGTCGAGCACTTGAGAATAAATATCGAGGAAAAGAGGCCAGCTAGCCGCTCATGACGGACAGAGAGTTGATGACACTATGGCAGAATGTAGAGGACAGATTGGAGCTGCGCCAGTAGGTGAGAGAATTCTATATAGAGATATCGGAGAGATATGGGAGGTGGGAGTAGACGAGGGGAATCCAGAGTTGCGTCGCGTGCGAGCGATGATGCACAGCAGCAGCACGGGTGAGCCTCGAGCGCCGATTAGGGAAAGCACAAGACTGATTCTCATTGGGCAGCAATGGCGGGCAGCTCCAGTTGGTGGGGCCACGGCGGGACAGGCAGCGGGCTGATACGGAGTATAGAGCATGGAGTAAAAACAATATGTTTCTGGTCATTGATGCCTGACGGTCATTTGACAAATGGTTCGAAAATCATAACTTTGGCATGGTATGCCGGCTCAGGAGGGATTTACTGGTCAGCACATTGAAAACTTGCCCCTCCCGCGTGGTAGGTACAAATGGCTTCAAGCAGCATTTAAGGGGTCTTTAGGTAGGCGTTGTTGGGAGCCGCTGGCGCGGGGGCTTGTGTCCTGCATCCCGCTAAACAAGCCACGCGCTGAGCTCAAGCTTGCTTGCTGCTTTCGTCGTTTTACTAGGCTCTATTTTCCTCCCACGTCATCAGGCACTTGTGACCTCTCTTCGCCCTTTGTCACGCATGCAGCTCTTGGTCCGGTGAGATTGTCCATGCCTTGCCATGCATTGCCTGTGCAAACATCAGCCCGCACGCCCAGCGTCGCCCTGCGTCGGATGCCGACGGCCTATTCTCGGCTTTGGCGGCCGAAACCACTAGAGATGAAGCGCGTCGAGGACCAAAACAACCACTTGGACAAGATTGCCAACCATGGGTGCTGTAACTACGATATGAATAGCCAATCCGAGTGTCTATTTGCGGCTGCCTGTAGTTTTTAGCCAACCTGCATTGCCTGCTATGTCAACGGGACACGACGCCGCCTGGCTGCCTATGAGCGGAGAGCCCATGTGGCATCGCCGCCTGCAAGACGCACGCCACGCACCAATGCAGTATCTCGCATTGCCATACTCGAATCTGGCTCGGTATTACACAAATATCGGTAATAGCTAGCGATCAGATTGCCCTTTCCGTCCGTGCTACTTGCGATGCAACTGTTTATAACGTCATCGCCCTCACCAATGCCATTGCTTCCACTTCCTCCTTCATGGCGTCCACTGAACTAACATTCACGGCCATAGTTCCCGCGCAATATCCTGTACCAACCTCAACTTGGCAAACATTCTTGCCTCAGTCATGCCGTCCGCCCCAACCGCAACGCTTGCGAACCCGCATTGCGGACTGATTCCAATGCTTCCCATCGCTTCTTCCACGCTGACGCCCTGCCCGGCCGCCACGATGCGCGCCGCTCCCAACACGCGCTGCTTGACCGTTTCCCCATCCTCGAGCGCCGGATCCTTGGTCGTCACCACCCCGAGAACTACGCTTTTGCCCCGCGGCAGGTGCCGCAGCGGCTCGAAGCCGCCCGAGCGCTCGTCGTCGTACTCGAGGAAAAAAGTGTCGTAGTGGAGCGTCGAGAAGAAGCGCTCGGCGATGCGCTCGTACGAGCCCTGGCTAAAGTGCATCGACTTGGCAAAGTTGCCCCGGCAAATGTGCAACCCCACGTGCATGTCCGCGGGGCGCTTCGCGATGCAGTCGTTGTGCGCTTGGAGATACTGCGCAAAGAGCGCCTCTGGATCCTCGCCCTCGTCCCGGAGAGCCGTCATCATTTCGTCGGAACAAAAGTATGCGAGCGTCGGGTCGTCAATCTGCAAATTTCGCAGGCCTTCGTCGTACAGAGCTTGAATCTCTTGCTGGTAGGCCACAGCCAGATCGGCAAAGAACTCGCTATCATTGTTGTACGCCTCGGAGCTGTAGCACTTGCCTTTGGCTAGACGCAGGTGAAAGTAGCAAGGCGGCGGCATCGTAAATTTGCACAAGGACCATTGGTCCCTTGGCAAAGTGTCACGCAACATCTTCCAGTTGTCCATGTATGGGCTATCCAATCGTTTAATCTTGCCATGACAAACCACGGCCATTGGGTACTGTTTGCCGGTCTTCTTCAGAGCAGCAATTGGCGGCGCTGACATACGCGCGAGCTCCCACGGCACCGGGCTTACTTCATGAAACCCATCCAGCTTTTCGAAGAAACCCGAGAAATAATACTTGCGATCGTACTCGCCCGACGAGATGGCACGTACGCCGTTTGCCAGCTGCTTCTGAACAATGTCGTCTATGGCTGCTCGCTGAACGGCTTTCAAATCGGCGTCAGAGATGCTTCCCTCGTCGGCTTTTGCCTGCGCCGCTGACAGAGAAGCCGGTCGTATCAAGGACCCTATGTGGTCTGCGTGAAATTGAAGCTTTGTATTGGTCATGTTGCACAGCTTAAGGATTGTAGATCTAATGGAGCACACGGCAGAGGGTGAGGGCCGATGAACAACTATGTAATATTTATGCCCACCGTGCCACGATGAGCCGGATCCATATGATCTGCATGACCATTCCATGGCAAAGATGTTACAACCGGACAACCCATGTCCGCGGGGAACTTGCGTTTGCGTGTGTTGGAGACGAGACGGGTACGACGGGGTGCAAGTGCGGGCTGAACTAATAAACCCCGCTTGAAGCATCAGTCACGTATGATTATTCAGGGGGGATAGTAGATATCTGCATCTTCATCCCAGTATCAAGTACATCTTGATTGCCACCCCCGCATATCGGCAGTTCAAGATTCAACTGCCGCTTCCGGCATCATAGCGGCAAGCTACCAAGTCCCCGTTTAGCCCCGCGCCCGCACCCGCCCAAGCCGGAGCCCAATCCGGGTGTAGCTAGTGCTGCCCCATGCGCTCTATTTACTTTTACTGGTGACAAGAGGAAAAGGAAAAGGGCGCGTGATTTTATCAAATACGATGTCGCATGCATGTATGGGTACGCTGGCCGGGCCCTCCGCAGAAGCTGTCACGAGTAGCCATGGTGGCCGCAGACGCGCATGCTTCACGGCTTTAATCGGTTGGTTCGCCCTTGCGCGGGCAGGGGTTGGGTAACGAGTAACAATTCAGCTGGCCTTTTTGCTGATCCTGCCCTCTTATTGGTCACGATTACCAGCAAGATGGTCCTGCTTTTCATTCGTTGGCAGAGTCCATGGATTTGCGTGCAAGGGCTGGCGGGGCCGGATCGCTCCCGTGTCTTGCCTGTCGTTCCTTCAGGCCCCAAGCTCCATCGCTCCGTCGTCGGTCGATTCGATCTCTTGATTGGCGGGACTGGCTGCCGAAACGCCGATAGCCCAGAAGGGTTACCGATAATGACTGATCGTGTGGGTTTAAGAGTATCTACAGGTAATCGCGCATTGGCGTCTTCCTGGAAGCTTGCGCGGCTGTTCGTACTATCTTTTATCATATTTTTGTGGTATTTGTGGTGATGAAAGGAATACTATCTTTATCTAGGTACATAATTCCGGCGCCACGCAATTCCCTCTGTCACCAGCTATGTTGTTCTTGTTATAGAGGACGCGTTAAATGTTTCACGTTTATCTCACGTAGTGAGACAGATTATTGAAATAATGGACTGGCTTAAAATCAGTGGGGCGGAGTTTGTCCCTTCATGCATTCTGTCTGGAGAGAGAGCCGAAGTTGTACTGCTCAAGATTGATGGTTGACCTTGCTCTTCGATTTGCATTTCAGGAGAGAACAGCAACATGGCCGGACAGCCATTACTACCCACAAAAACAGTATCAAATTAACCACTGAAGCTCGAACAATGAAAACTCATTTACTACAAATTGATTGTTACATAATTCAGGACCAGACGACGTGTAGAAAAGATGTTGCGGCGAATGGCTGTACCACTACCCTACAGCGAAAAAAATGCAACAACGCGAAATCGATCCATCTGCACCGCACAACGCGCGTCCCAGCTTCGTCGCGTCTACCAACGACACCCGCGAGACGTACTGTCCATGGGTATCAGTCAACCAGAGACGGAGCCTGAAAGGGTGCGAAACTGGGAAAGACAATCCCCTGTTTTCGATTTTCAGCATGGGTTCTGTGTTCCTACGGTAGTAGGCCATCACGGCTTCTCAAACGCGTTGATCGACGGGGGCGTCGCCCAACTAGTGACGAGATAGACTTTGTGGGATCTATTGGCATGCACAGTAAATGGCTTACGGTCGATACAGATTCCGATCCGATGAAACCTAAAGCGGAGTGAAAATGCGGCAGGAAATTACCACGCAAGGCGCGTTGGCTTGTGTTGCGGACCATCGGTTAAAATGTCCACACCTAAATCTGACCGCAGAATAGAGCGTGCGGGGAATGCGCCTGGAGAATGGGCTTTAAATGAAAGCAAGCCAACGAACAAGGATATTGCTTCACAAATATTGCCCAAGTCACACCTCGATTTTCAGCATCGAGAGATGCGGCTAGGCCCCGAAGCGAGCAGCAACCAATACCGTCCATGCCAATGCAGACAGGATCACAAAGCTGCGGCAAGCCTGCTCTCCAGAGGCACTCTCGTACTCAGTATAGAATTTTTTGATGCAGCAATTGATCGAGAGCAAGTCGTGTTTGGCTGCCGGCGACACTGCGCTGCTGGAATTCCCTCCCTCTAGCCCCGAGTGGGCAGAGTCGTGCTCCCTCGAGTTCCTGTCTCACACAGCAGAATCACTTAGACGCGCTCTGCTTCCCCTTCTTCAAGCGTACTCGACACGCAGACCGAGTCACCGACAAGCCGAACGCGGGGAAGACGGCTAGCCCGCAGGCCTGGTTCAAGACACAACAAGGACTGTCACGTCCACCACCCGCAAAGACTGCATTCTTCAACAGAGATCGGCAAACGCCTTTGTCGGGCAATCGGTGTAAAATCACTGCATGAGGAGCAATATTACAGGCTGGCGCGTCACGAACCGATAGACTAAGAGTTATAAATAACGGTTGCCAATGCCTTGGAAATGTTGCTTTTCGTTCTCTTCATTCAATCTCGTCTTTGCGATTACAGTCACTTTCTTTAAGGCTCAACGCCCTTGTCTTTCGTTTTGAACCCAGACAGCCCTTTCAAAACTCTGCCAATATGCAGATGTCCCTGATCCTCGCCCTTGGCTTGGGCAAGGCCGTCATGGCCGTCCATCTGGTCGGGAACGGCACCGCCACCGCCAAATACCCCGTCTCCATGCCCGAGACTGTTGGTGAGTTCAGCCTCGTGGGCTGTGCAGGTGACGAGGCCGACTTTGCCCACTACAAAAAGGTTGCCAAATCTGAGCACATGTCCCTGGACCTGTGCGCTGCTAGCTGCCCGTCCAAGTACTTTGCTACCCATAAAGAGTAAGTCCGCTTTCCCCGTGCGTGCCATCTGAGCGAACATCAACTCTGACGATTGTTGTAGTGAGTGCTACTGCGCGGACGACGACGCGTCTTCCCACTTGACCCAGAGCCCCCGCGAGCACTGCGTTCTTCCCTGCCCTGGCAACGACCACCATGCTTGCGGCGGTGACCGCGGCAAGCTCTGCACCGTATACAGCCGCAAGGACAAGCCCAAGTATGAGACCAAGATTGAGACTCACGTCCACACCGTGACGGCCTGCCCCTCGACCGTTGTGCACTGCCCTTCCGATCCGCACGTCACCACGCAGACCAAGACGATCACCACCGAGATCTGCCCTGACCCCGAGTGGCACAAGAAGAAGATTGTCTGCTACGGCCCCCACTGCGCGCCCGAGTATCCTTGCAAGGGTGATGACTGCCACAAGGACCGCGTCGTCTGCCGCGGGGACCACTGCTGGATCGAGCCCTGCGGCCCCGGCGACGACTGGAGCAAGCTCGTCATTCACAAGGGCGGTGATAACTGTGACTACGCCACTGGCTGCCTGGACGGCGACTGCCACAAGAAGATTGTCTGCTACGACGGCAAGTGCGTAATTGAGCACTGTGTCGGCGATGAGTGCTCCAAGAACCTCATCTGCGACGGCGCCGACTGCCACTACGCCAGGTGCGACGGCGACAAGTGCCACCAGAAGCTGAACTGCCCTCACGGCAAGGACTGCACTGTTATTGTTCCCTGCGACGGCGACCTGTGTCCCAAGCCCTCTCCTTCCAGGCCCAGCGACCCCGTCATCACTGCCGCCCCCGGACGTAATAACGGTGGTGACTATGGCTACAATAGTGGCAACAATGGCAATTATAATGGCAACAAGGGCGATGACCCTGGCAGATATGGCAACAACAACGGCGATTACAATGGCAACAATGGCAACAAGGGCGATGACCCTGGCAGATATGGCAACAACAACGGTGGTAACTACGGCACCAAGACTGGTGATTACAATGGTAATCATGGTGGTAACTACGGCGGCAACAACGGCAGCAATGGTAACAACTATGGGAACAACTATGGGAACAACGGCGGCTATGGCAAGCCCGCCCCTGGCGGCACTGTCAGCGGCACGGGTGCCCCTCGCCCTACTCTTCCCCCCATGGTTGGTGGTGCTGAGCGCAACGGCGTCAAATTCGTCGGCGCGCTCGCGGGTCTTGCCCTCCTTCTATAGACGAGCTTTTTTTTATGCTCTATTGTCTGGCGTATCTGGGTTATGATTTCACTTGACCGTTTTTAAGGCAAGCTGCTGATGGGTTGCTTCTGGGTATTCTTTTGCTGTCATTCATTAGGCGAAACACATCGTATCTCAGTATCATGGGTATTTTATCGAGTATACACGTTTCTATTGTTCAGTTTATTGTTCAGTTTGTTTTGAGCCCTGCGTCCTCACTGTGTGTGAAATGCTCCTACCGTCGATTGGCGGCAAATTGCTCTGCAGATCTGTTTCCCAACGCAGAAGCCGCCCACAAGGTTCCCGGCCTGGAGAACCGCCAAGCATCGGCCGATGAGAAACTTTTATGACGAGTCATGGCTCATGGTGATTGTGGACCGAATCCAGACTGTCGGGTCACTCCATTGCAACCGGGCTCCACGACGAAGGCTGTGCGACGGGTTATCCTGGCATCACTTTTACTAATTACGTGGGAGACGGTAGGACAGACAAGGGCTGAAACATTCTCTACTCTGGAACAGGACGTAGCTCGCTTCTTTTTCCTTGTTGTCCTTTTATTTCTTTTTCTTGCCTTTTTGACGGCATGGGTGTGGGACAGCTGAAGGGGACCCAAGTCCGCGGTCCTGGGTCAGTGTATCGTTGGGCGGGCGTTGTGCTGTACAACGATGCCACGACTGCGAGTTGCTTTTTTACATTTGCTACCGAGAACGTGGGAAGCCTTTTCGTCTGTGGCACCACGGGGGTACTCGGCAGTCAGAGAAGCCGAAGCGAACATGTTGCGCAAAGCGTAAAGCAAAGAGAGAAACGACGCCCGAGCTGGATCAGACGCCTGTAGTTGGTGTCGCTTGATGACGGACAGCAGTGGAATAAAAGTGCTAAAAGTGCGGTACCATACAGATTGACTATGTCGTGGCCGGGGGAGAGGAGAATGGAATCTGTCAACCGCCGCAACCCGCAGAGATGCAGCAAAATCTTCAATCCAAAGCCCGACAGCCATCTTATTGCAAAAAAAGGCCCAAAAACGTATGAATATGGGGTGCAGTGGATTGCATGCATGTCAATGGAGACGGGACGGACGTGGCACCCGCGAGGGTGGCACCAGCAAGTAGATTGCGCGCTGCGTCTTTTTTTTGATGGTACACCGCACTATGCGCCGTGGTTTTCGTTGCGCGAAATGTTAGACATGCTTTTCAGATTTGGTTTTCTTTTTTCGCCTGGTTCTCGTCAACACTGCGACAACGAGACAACAACGGGCAGCGGTCAGCTTGGACGCCTTTTGTCTTGCCACGAAGCCGACAACCCGTAGCGAGCGCTCTTGTTTTTTTTTTTTTTTTTCTTTTTCAACACATAATCGGACCAAGAAAGTATATGTTCCGACAATTAATGGTACTCTTGTGTCGAGGGCGCCGTTTCATGCTTGTGGCCTTTGTCGTGGTGTTTGCGTTGCTCGAGTGTGTGTGTGAGAGGTAAAAAAGCAAAGTACTTAATTAAAAAAAAAAAGGTGCAAGGTATCACATGGTGTATGCTTACAGCCGTGAAAAAGCAAAAACAACAGATCAACTCTTTTCTCTTGAAATTTTTAACAAGTAATCAAGGAAAAAGAAAGTCGTAGACCAAAGGGACCTGTAACCAGATTCCCGGAATGCATCGTGCAACTCTATTCGCTGGCAAGGAGGCTACCTACGAAGTACACGAACAGAGACAACGCTGCCGACATGGTGCCCTACTTTTTACCAGTGCTTGTTACGGATACTCGGATTCCCCTTCCCACGCTGTTGTCTTTCATGAGGTGCACGCGCCCAGCAAAAACAAACTTTGTCCTTGTGTGTATTCCGTAATCTTCTCTCTCCTAAGCAGCGCCAGCGCAAGCCGTTGCTCCCTGTTTATTAGAGCTGAGGCTTGTCTCACGGCATGCGGATCAGAGACGACGAAAGCCCCCCCCCCTCCCCCTCCTTATTACCAACTGGCTGGTAACGGCCCGGCGCACCTGATCTACGGCGCGCGCACGACAACCCACAGGCCATGAAAAAGGGGACTGTTGTACTATTTATTGCCTCTTTTCCCCCCAGGTTTTTGATAACATTCAGACTGGAGTTAATCCACATTTTTATTTGTTCTGAACTACTAGTCCCAAGGCTCTCTCTCCCACCGATCGTAAACTCTGTTTCTTCTAAAAGGCTGGGTCTAGTAAGTCAAGAGCGGAGTCTTGTTACTATCAAAATAGAAACAACTAATATTTGACTAGGCTCCCCCCAATTTTCCCCCATCGCCAAACTTCTTTTGCCTTCTTCTTCTTCTTCTTTGCTCTTTACCTCTTTGGGGGGAAAAAGAAAAAGAAAAAAAAAGGCAAAGCCAGGACCATGCTGCAGCGCCCGCAGGTCAAGACATAAGCTTGCCACGGCAATTCGACGCAGACAGCGGAACGGCATTTGATACTCTAGGGCTGTCTGTCTTATTATTATAACACGAGTCAGCGAGATTGAAGCCGTGCCACTACGCGCCCCAGTGTCATTCTCGGCAGCCTGCATTTCATCTAAGCACGGCGAAACCCTCGTCAGGTGGACATTGATCTTACACTGACTTGATTGGGGGACTATAAATCGGGTGCTTCCTGCTTCCGCGACCAGGCTATTTCCCGTTGACGCCCTTCAACTATGCTACAGGATAGCTGCTCCTTGTAGCTCGATTCCGTTTCAAACTTGGGGTCCGACAACACCAACAACACTCACAACACGCAACTTGCAAGTGAGCAACCATGAGTGACAAAGCGTCAACAAACTCTACTGAATTCGTTGCTGTGGGTAATGCCGACGAGGTGGCTATGATCTATGGCATTGAGCAAGGAGCAGAATACACCGACCCAGACTACACAGACGAAACACAGAGCCTCACGTCAAGCATACGCCAACACATCATAGACGGAGGTCTACGGTATCACGCATACCATGCTGGACAGTACGCATTTCCCAACGATGAGAATGAGCAACGTCGCGATGATCTCAAGCACGACCTGACATTGCACCTCTGCGATGGAAAGTACTTGCTGGCCCCCATTGACGAAATGCTCCAGAACGGAGCTCAAGTGCTCGATCTCGGTACGCACCTAACCTGCCTCGTTTTTGAAACCTATTGTGCTGACAGACGCGGACAAAAAAAAAGGAACCGGCAATGGAAAGTGGTGCATAGAATGTACGTATTCCAGATCTGTTGAGGACTTGGTGCTACATCATGATTGGAAAGTGACACACAACTCACATTTCCCTTAGTGGCAGACATTTATCCCAATGCTACGTTTCAGGGAATGGATCTCTCCCCAATCCAGCCTGACTGGGTGCCGGAAAACGTGTCCTTTGTTGTGGACGACATTGAGCATGCAGCCGGCTGGACCTACGACGACAACATGTTTGACTACATTCACATCCGACATATTGTACACTCCATCAGAGACCGACAAGAACTCTGGAGACGAATATACAAGTAAGAATGATTTATCCTCCCCTATTTGATGGGTATAATCAGGAGCTAGAAGCTGCTGACACTTGTTCTTCGCAAACTCACTTTCAGACACCTAAAGCCTGGCGGCTACGTTGAAATTCAAGAGTTTGAGTACATTGCGGGGTGCGACGACTCCTCGTGCGACGGACCCTACCCGTGGCGCGACTTTCTTGAGAACCTGCGCCGAGGCTTGCAGGCGCTCGGCGGCTCCGACCTGCTCGGGATCCGGCACGTCGGGGAGGAGCTCTCGCAGGCGGGCTTCCAGGACATTGGGTACCGCCGCAAAAAGTGCCCCAACGGGCCCTGGGCGCGCCGGCGGCGGCTACAAGAGTGCGGCCATATTTTGCGCGACGTCTGCATGGAAGGGCTCGTCGGCCTCGCTCGCCGTCCCTTTCGTGACGGCCTCGAGTGGACGCCGGCCCAGACCGAGGTCTTTCTCATTGACGTTCGCAAGTCGCTCACGGCGGTTGGGGATAATGGTTTGCCAAAGTATCACTCGTATTTTCCGTTTCATAACTTGCATGCGCGGAAGCCTCTGGATGCATGAAAGAAGAAAGGCGAGTGGAAAAAAAAAGGGCAAGTCTAGTTGTTGTTCTCGTATCTCGGTGCACAGTGTCCAAGGCTCGAGTTGGCAGCTAGGCAGCTTTCATTACGAGGCATCGTGTGATGAGCTTCTTGTTTCAACAACAGCGTACTGTATCACGCGGTCAGTGTGGTTGTGCTACATGTTGAATAGAGTGATATGCCTCAGGAGACAACATTCAGAGGCGACTGACCAATGTTGACTCATACGCCAGCGGCCAAAGGGGGTGCCGATAGTGATTTGTGATTTTACGTAAAGCCTCTTCTGCCTAAATATAATATAAAAAGCTACAATCCATGCCTCGAATGTATAACGCAGAAGTGAAGCGATACGAAAGTGGCAAAACACGACAATGACGGCTTGTGAGTAGACAGCTTGGACACATTCCTTGCCCTCCTCAGCAAAAGGCGCGGGTGACGTTGAACAGGAGCACATGATTCCACATGTGCTGCAAGGAATGCGATTATGCATCTCTGCTGCCTAAATCTGCACAGCCACGTGAGAGCCTGCCTGGGAGAATATAAAAATGACAGGTTGGTTGAGGCGAAAAAAACCAACAGAGGTGGCGAATCACCCACCGCATGGGGGGCCTGTCAATGCCCAGACCCGGGGTAAAAATAAACATGTGATTGCTGTCAAGGGCGATGGCGTCGAGATAATTCAAACGTACTACAGCCTTATTGGTAGCTCGTCTTATCGTGGAACCCTGGCGCATGCCAGAAGTCTCGCGACAATCGTCCCTCCCCCGTGTAAGTCAAGGATTGGTCGGTAGCTAGGATACCCGAGTGTAATGAGTCACTGGAAAGAGCTCGTCCCGGGAGTTCACATGTAAATCATGACAAGATTTAATCATTATCAGAATCTTCTATTCAGAAAACAACAGAGTTTCACGAGGGCCGTGAATTTTTCTTGGCATCGTGACAATGTTGTCATTGTTCAACACACGCCCCAACGCCCGTTGGTCATGTGCTCAATGGCAGACGTCTGCGTATCCGATTGAAACCGATTCACGTCTTGGGAGAAAAAAAAAAAAGAAGCCGTTTAAATATGCATTCAATAAAGAAACCCTAGGAGCTAATTTCTCCCCCCTGTAAGAGATGAAAATCCGTCTTCATTCTCACCATCACGGACCCGCGATCGAGTCACCGAAATCTTGCATGACCCATTTCCCTTGCTGCACGAGGCAAAACAAAATAAAATAGAGACGGGAGCCCTGCGGTGACGTATAGCACCTGCCCAGAAAAAAAAAAAAAAAAGGGCAGCAACCAATCGGTTGGGCAAGACGCTAGACGAATGGGTCCCTGCGCACCGCCACAAGCAGCCACTCCCTCCACGTGGCGGATAGCTTCCCAATGTGGCGCAATTATCCCCGGTGTGTGGCGTTGGGCAATGACCCAACAAGGACGGCGAGAGAGCGTGAAAGAAACTACTGGATGAATTTCTTTCTCTTTCTTTGTCTTTCTTCTCGCATGACTTTCTTTCGCACGCCTTGTATGCCCAATTCCAACGTGCAAGTCAAGGTGGGCAACCCAGAGAAAAAAACAAAAGGGAGCCCGTCCTGCGGCTGAATAGGGCCGCTGTAGGCAATTATGCCGCCCAATAACACGTATTCAGTGACCATTACACACCATGCGGCCCGAAAAGGGCACAACATTTCCCGCCCAAGAATCCAGCTAGAAGCAACGGGGGAAAAAAGAAAAGAAAAAAAACCCATTAGGGCTTCAACCGCAGACGCGACTCAAAAATAAATTCGCCTTGCATCAGCGGCAAGGCGCGCGCCGGCATGAGCTGCATGCTGCCGGGCTTGCTTCGCTGGCGCACCCCTCTGGCTCTCTTTTGGTGTGGGCCAGCGCATGAAGAGGTTGGGTATCCGCGCAGCATGTTGGGCTTTTGCCAAATAGCTGAATGACTGCAGTGCTTTGGGAGCCTACCGAGCACGAGGGGCACAGATGAAGAATCAACTTGAGTGCAGAGAAAACAGCTGGCTGCATGGCCCCAGACAAGAATGACTACATTCTGACGGGGCACCCGCCCGTCCGGCAGCTGTGTATATGCACACGCCCGACCACTGCGTCCCTAAGTTTCTTACCCGTTGCTAGGTGCATTGGGGGCCATGCTGTGAACTGTGATACGGCCTACCAAGAGCAAAGCACAACAGAAAGATGGCAGGAAGATGGCGGAAAGATGGCATGAAAAGCGCGATATATTGCGAGATCAGAGTAAAGGTGAAACAGTCGCGTGGTGCCGGTAGAGCTCTGCCCACCTACATGCTTGTGCTGCTTCTGGCACCCATCGGCGCCGTCAAGAGAAGCTTGCGGGACATTGTCCGATTTCGGCAGCATTCATGTCAATCTTGAATACTGAAAATGTTCCTTGAGAAAAATAGAGTGACCGTTGCTTCGGTATTCGTTGTTTCCCGGCTTATGTGCGTGCGTCATGTCCTTGAAGCAGTCGTTGGAATAAGGCCAGCCCTCGTCAACCGAGGGACCCCTCTCATGGATGCAAAACTCCCCTCTCGCTCGCAGCATCATATGTCATCGCGTTTAACAAATCGTTGACATGGTCCATAGTTTTGCTACACACCCATGCTCCATTGCTGATTCAAAGCAAAGAGTCGGTCAGCGCGTATCAGAGGCCGTGATGGTCCGTCCATCCTTCACCTACAATGGTGTACTGATAGCGCCGCTAAACATCGTCTTTGTCCCTGTATCGTTGATGTAGGCAAGTACATATTCATAGATAATCCAGAGCAACCACTCAGCTCAAGTGACAGGGGTAGATGAGGCAACTCAATGGGGTGCGTCGTTGTTGACAGAAGGAGCCAGTATCACTTGGTCGGAGACTCTCAGCTATTAGTATCCAATCACAATTCAGCCAACATGGATTCTGCAACGACCCTTGAACAACGTAGAAGGAGCTAAAATAGAGGGCCGGCTTTTGGCATCAATACAGATTGTTTTCTGCAGCGGCGCCGCAGTTGGGAGCGAATACATGAGCCTCGTTTGATCGTTTCGAGGTGCGAGTCTGACATCATGAGTCACTTTCCCGCGCTGCCTGCTATTAGTCTTGCCTTGTGGATTATTATTAGGGAAGCGGCAGTCGTGCTAGTGAGCTCCTTTTCAATTTGGGGCTTTTACCTCATCGAAAGAAAAGTGAGGCGGTTGTCCTGTTTTAGTGCTCAGGCGACGTTGCTCGTCTTGGCCAGCGAAAATAAAATAAGATAGGATTCAGGCAGCCATGCACACAGGCCTGGGCGTCAAGTGTGAAGTAAGACCAGGGGGGCCTGGCCAATTGTGCGCGAGATCACCTCCATCCCTGCCAGATAGGATGGTAATACGCACAATAATTTTCCGTTTTTTTTTCATGTCAAATTTCTGTTCTTGTGATTGTGAGGGGCGTCGGCTACCTGCCCAGTGATGTCAAGTCTTCCAGAAGGTCTGGCAATACGGGCGTGTATGGAGTGACGTGGATGGCTAGTGCCAACTATCATGAGCAAGCGATGGCGTGAAATGTGAAGAAGCTTTTGTAAAAGGGCGGCAATGTGGCGGTGTGAAATCAGGGCGACGATGAATGGTAAAAATATAGGCCATTGTTTGTTGATCTTGTTGTTCGCAGCTGTCTTGGTTGGCTGGTGTCGCTGCTTAAGAACCTGGTAGTTCTGTACAATTTGAGACGCTAGGTCAGAGCCCTGGCCTTGGTCGCAGCGCCAAAGCTCCACAAAGTATGAAATTCCGGTAATGTGGTAAATAAATAGAATTTGCATCCTGGTAAATGTTGGCTCCCACTACCATGCCAAGTGCTCATGATGCGTCGAGAGCTGGTATACGAACCTCAACTCGAGTCGAAACTACCTTGTTATACAGAAACAAACAGACACACACACACACAACTTACAAGTGACAGGCATTCTTTTTGGGCATCGCTCATCGTCCAGCACGGCGGGCCGCTGCCACTAACTACTGCGTTAGCATCCTGCGGAGAGCGGGAGGGTGCGGGTTCCCGCTTGCTGTGGAACTCTAAAACTCCACCAAACCCGAAGTTGCAGGAGCTTCGAGATGGATGTGTAGCGCAATTCACCATCTGGACGCGTAGGTCTATTGGTGATACTTGTGTGTGAATGATTTTTCATCTCTGTTTGGAGTGTCGCGCGCCGGCCCGTATTGGCAAGCGAGTGGCTGAGACGAGGCAAACCAGTCCGCTGTGTACTCCGTAGCCGGCAGTGAGCGACATGTGTACGAAAATGACTGCGGATCAAGGAGCGTTGTGTACGGTAATGCTTCGCTCACATGATGAGCTGCAATATGTTCGGTAGGCGTCCGTATCAGCGACTTATCTGCGCTGCAACTGGTTATCTGTGCTGCAACGCAGACAAGTTATTGCATGCTGCTAACAGTGCATTAATGTGGCTCTGGATATATGAACTGCTGCAGGAAAGCACCCTATTCGCCCAGGCAGGAGGCGCCTGTCTTAGCAGCAGACGCAGCGTAAAAGTACAGACGGATTGTTGGGGCGCTTGGGAGCTGTGTGGCGACCCTGACGGCCGCCGAGTCATGAACTTGCAATCGGCAGATGATGGAACGTGGACAAGTCAGGGCCGACAAGGTGCTACTCTGGTCGTGAGCTCATGCAAATGACTTGAGTCGTAGCTTGTCCTTTTGGTTGCTGTTGTAGTGCGCCCAATGAGGGCCGATATACGGCGCCACTGCGCCTTGTCTTGCTCACCCACCACCTGGTGCACACATGTGACAGCAAACCCCTCGAAAAGCTGCAACGGGCTGTCTTTGCCAGCATGTAGGCTGACTTTCCGGGAGCGCTTATTTTGGGCAACTAACGATCGGTGTACGTCTGGCGATCTGAGAGACAGATGTGAGTAAACATATGCGTCCAGGTTGCTGCATGAAAATATCGAATGCTGCGAGAATGGAAAAAGGATTGTAGCCTTGCACAAGAACCAGACTATACGGATACAAGCTGGTGGCTGCTTGAATGACTACGGGGCAAGCTAGTCCATTTCGTAGTAGGAATTCGATGCAGCAATAACGTTGGTCATGGGTTATACCGTATTGCTTGCAAATGGCGCGCTCGAGTAATAATTCGGATTTTGTAGTGGCAAACCTCATCTGCGGCGATAGTAAAAAAGATGAATTGGCAGCAACCCGTATCCGTACTCGAGCAGAAGCCTTTGTGCGAGGGATGCCCGCTCATCAGGGTCAAGTTTCGAGCTTATTACAGAGTGGTATTGGTATCTTATACGAGACGGTGCGATCTGGCCGGGAGGCAAGGCACCCATGATTGAGAATGAGGCCATCAATTGTGAATGCAGAGTTTTCTTGTTTGCATTGGTCGCGGAAGTGAGATCTTGGTGCATCCGGCCGCTAAATAGACAAGGTCGGCTCGACACTGGAGCCGTCATTTCGGTTGACCCCTGATAGGTGGTAATTGGACTCCATTGACGGGGGCTGGGGGCAGAGTTTTCTCGCAGGCAGCCCTGGAATAGCGTGGAGCGTATCTGCTCGTAAACGTCACTGGGATTCCAGAAAGCGCAGGGAAGCGCAGGGAATAATGACAAGGAACGATGATGAATCAAGGTGAAAAGATAGGCTGAAGACTGAGCTGTGAATGCGGTTCGCTCAACGATGTGTCATTGGGAAGAGGGAAAGGAAATTTCTTTTTTGAGGAGTATCGTAGTTACTAAGGTACCTAGGTAGCAAGCCTAGCTACCTAGGTAGGTAGGCAGAGCCAGGCATGATGTGTAGCGAGTAAGCGAATAGGTACCTCCGTAGGCAGGTAGGCGTGGGTGCGCGACTGCCGACTGGCAAACAGCAATGCTAGAAGAGGCAGCGCATTGTCAGCAGTATGGATGGGCGGGCAAGGGGTATAAAAAAAAGGGAGATTTTGTCTGGAATTTATGCTGGTATGGCTCCAAGTTTTTCTATTTTTCATTTGCCAAAATAATAAAATTTGTGCGTTTGCCATGTTGTTTATTGCTGGCATTCTGCAAGAATTGCAGTGCTCTGCAAATGGGCCGCACAGGGCACCAATAGCCAAGACGATGGATTCCATAACAGCTGTGTGGCTTGTGCGCAGCAATAATAATAATAAAGAAGAGGCTGGCGCAGTCAGTGGCTGGCTAATTATTAGTGCAAAGTCAAACGTTCCCGGGCTTCCAGCGGCGCCCAGGGCCTACTAGATGGTGATGGAAGCTGCGCGTTTGTAAGCAAAACACAGAAGAGAAAAAAAAAAAAAATTACTTTTTGAAACAAATTAATAGGTAGGCAGCAGAAAGAGTCAATCCAGCCCAGCATAAAAAAGAAAACAGGGCACGAGGGACAAGAAGATGAAAGACAGCATGATTTTTTCTTTGGCTCAGCACACCACTAGCGTTGTCCTTTTTTCTTCTTCTACGGAGTATTATTACTGGTAATACAAGGGCGTGCTGTGCTTGTGCGATATCTTGGCCCGCGCTGGCTGCCGAAATAAAAAGCATCTGGCCAGATGGTTGCCTCTCTTGAATGACACCCCCTCAACCACTTGGAGTCTTGGACACTGCCTTTTTCTTTTTTTCTGTTTGACTACTGCTCGGCCCCTGCACGCCCGCCTGGGCTGGTTTGGCTGGGTCGGCCTGATTTTTGCTTGCCACCCCCCCTAAACACCCCCCATGCCCCCTAATGCCCCCCCCCCCCGTCCCCTGGTCCTTGCCCATCCTGGCCCGTCCTGGCGTCGTGGCTGATGTTTAGGTTCTCCTCCCCCAAGGCCCACCCACTACCTGTCCACGCCCTCACACACAGCATATAACTACATATCCTCACTGCACTCCCTCCAACCCCCTCTCTTCTTTCTCCTCTTCTGTACCACTCTTGGCTTCTGCCAACAACCAATTCACTATACAACTCGCTCCCGGCCGCTCTTTTTCTTCACGACGCAGACGTTTAGCTACGTCTGTTCCATCGCTACTCACGTCGCTTTCCGACTGCGCTGACTTACTGCCAGCCCCGGCGCCTCGACCGTTTTTCACTGCCCGTCAGGTCCATTTCGGAACTTGGCTTTGTATTTCCTCGAACGGGGAAATCAATTGATAAAATCACACCAGGCCTGTCATGTTTGCAACAGGAAACACCTCTCCTCATCAATACACATCTCACGACATAGGAAGGTGACTGGCCGACTTTGCCCCGGCACCTGCATGACAACGACTCCAATTGCACTCGAAAAGACGCATCCGGCTTGAGCAACAACATCACCACACCCACCCTCAACGGGTAGTTGTTGGATGAGAGCCAGGGAGTAGATGTCCTGCGGGCATCAGTCAAGATTTTCAAAATTTAAAATCCAAGAAAAAAAAAAAGAACTACCCTCCCCAACCAAAGCTGCATAGCAAGCAAACAACATGAGCTTTCCCTCGCCAATGACGCCGGGCTCTACACCCCAATATGATCGCGATTATCGCGACTATTCTGCCACCCCTTCGCCGAGACGAGACTGGACCTTCGACAGCCCGACGACGCCCATTCGCCCTGCCACGCGTGCCGCTCACGGACGGGCTGCCAGCTACTCTCAGCGCTCTCCATTCCCGCCTCACCCGCAGGTAGTCCGCCCGCAGCCGCCCGTCTACAGTCCTCATCCGTGGGGGGACTCGCCGCGATACACCAGCGATGGGGTCTACGCCGCCAGGGTTGATGTTGATGTGAGTCCCAAACATTTCTCGTCGTCGCGCCGGCCTTCGGCTTCGTTCCACATTCCCTCGCGGGGCGATCGCAGACACTCGTATTTCCATGTCCGGGCTTCTACTCCCTATGGAGAATCCGACGAGGACGAGATCATCGAGACGCTGGCAGGTACCTACATCTTGCCAGGTCAATCACGCCGCCGCACCGGCCAACGCCCCGACAATCACCATGGATATCATGACGGAGGGCGGTACACTAATGAGCATGATTATCAGCAGACCCAGCAGCCTCCATCTTACTACTATCACAATGGCTACGATTACCCTACCTATGGCGGCGCTGCTACGCCTGGTCCCGACCGCTTCACCCCTCGCGAGTCGCCTCAGAGCCCGCGTTTCCAGACCCGTCCCCCTACTAGCTTCAGCCACTCCCGCCATTCCTCCATGGCTACCCCCAAACGCCCCTCTACTGCACGCCCCCAGAGCTCCCACAAGACAAAGCCCAACCCAGATGAGCCTCCTGCTCCCCGCAAGGCAACCGAGGCCGATGCAAAGCGCCACAGGATACCTGCTGGCTATGCTCTCAAGAATTGGGATCCCGAGGAGCGACCCATTCTCCTGCTCGGCAGTGTCTTTGACTTCAACAGCTTAGGCAAGTGGATCTTTGATTGGACTGTCTATCGTGAAGGCCGTGGCGCTCCCATTGCCGACATTGCCGGTGAATTATGGCTGCTTCTGATCCAGCTCAACTCCAAGATCAAGGTCACTGAAAACGTCATTGGCAGTGTTCGCAACCCCGAAAGCCGCGACTTGCTTGGAGACTTTGTCGAATCAGGCGAGCGTCTCATGGAGAAGCTGCGAGCTCTTCTCAAGGCCTGTGAGGCTCCCATGCTCAAGGCGGCCAAGAAGCGCCAGTCTGGTCTGGGCAAGAGCTCTGGTATCGAGTTTGTCCATACTCTCTTCGGTCCCGACCGCGAGGGCGAACAGACAGACAAGTTTATGCAGAGCATTCGTCTATTTATTCTCCGCTTTGATGCCAATTGTGATGACATTGTCCGGAACCCCACCCGATAAATGCCTGGATTGGACCTTGAAGACGGCTCTCTCACACTCCGAGGAGAATTTACCCAAAGCCTGTGTTATATCCGCGGCTCCCTGGAACTTTCCCTTTTCTATTCCTTTACCTGTCCATTCGAACCATTTGGATCTCGGAACCTCTTGACCTTTGAGCAACGAACCATATGGAACCTTTCAACACCCAGGAAATGGCACTGTCAGACTGTACACTAATCTGATTTTTTGTTTATCCGTGGATCGAGCACGCCTGGATACCCAAACTTATACCCCGGAGTATTTGCTTTATTTCCTATTCATTGTCTTCCTTTTCTGGATATCAGGGTCTATTAGACACGGGGCACGACGCGCAAGATGGGATGCAAGGGCAACCTGTACTACCACCGGAAAGCGCGCGCTGCGCAGCACACCAAGCTTGGTGTCAACTATGTTCTTGTCTTACTGAATTTTTTTAGATATACCCACGGCTGTCGTTGGAGATACGACGAAGTACGCTGGGAAAGAAACGTCGGTTTTGATTTTTTGTTATAGACTGGAAGAGTATCGTTTTGCGAGAGAAGACTTTCTACACTGATAATATCGCTTCGCCTAGTGAAGCATTTATGCCCGAGATTTATAGTTTGAATTATCAAAATATACAAGATTAAATATTTAACATTGACCAACCTTGTCCACATAGTGATGTTTTGATAACAAGAAAACTTTTTTAAAACCATAATAATTCCACTCTCGCAATTGACTTGGTACGCCACCGCCCCCAGCCGTTGGCCCAAATTCAGCTTACCGTCCTCCGAAACGGCTAATAATGGAGCCTTGAGTGCATTGCCCGATAGCGTAGTATTGCTACAGGTCAGCATGACACTACCTATGAACGAACACTAAGATCTTGCACGCCATGACTCTAGCCGACGGCCACCGTCTCCAAGGACAAGCATTCTGTGCGCCGATGCCCTACGGCCATTACAAGAATGATAGTCCTTGTCTGATCATGGCTTATTCTAAAGTTGGCATAATCCGGAAAAAAAAAACAGATTAGAATCGTACGTTGCCCATTTCCCTCCTTCTCCCTTGCCAGAGCGCCTGCATGTCGCGACCCAGCTGCCCGGCGGCGCCCCCCCTCCCCCCCTAGGCGGAATTTGAGTCGCGTCCAATCAGAGTGAGACAATCAGGTGTCGGCTGTGCCGTTCCGAACTGCCAGCCTGCTTCTTTTTCTTTCTTTGCTTCCTGTTCTTTTACATTCCTCGTCCCCAGTCCCACAGCCCTATCCGTACAAAGAAGAACAAGATGGATTGGCACGGGGAGAGACTGGGCGGACACGTGCAGATGATGAGGCTGAGAGGTGGGAAAGGGCGTGACGTTAAAAAAAGAAAGTATTGGCTTGTTTTCTTTGGTGATGTCGAGAGACGGTGTGTAAAAAACAGGTTTTTCTACGGAGGACTTGGCCATCTGATTCCCGTCGATGTTTCAGAGGCCTCTTGGACAATGTCTTTGCTTTTTGAACCGGGACCAGCCTCCTCTGACCTTTCATGGCTGTGTATACTCTGTAGCTTTTTGAGCTTTGAATAGTTACAGTTCAGGTTGTGTAATGCGGTGAACGGCCTTGAATCGGGTTACTTATTTCTCACAACAATCTTTTGACCTAGAGTCTGCGGCTAGGCACATGGAGCGGAGTTTTTGTACAACGAGGATTACGGATACATACTGCACGGGCAACTTAGCTAATACCTTGTCGATTGCCTCCCCAACCACCTCCTCTTGATAATCATCATACTACGGAGGGAAATAGGACCGGCTAGCCTGTGGCTGACCGCTGGCCGGAGGCGATGAAAGAGGCAGGAGGCTGGCGAACGAATTGGGTGCGAACTGCGGAGGGAATTTGTTCTTTACCGTCTGCTTCAACACCAGACCCGGCGCGTTACACAATTTGATTCTCTTTGTCCTTTTGAGGAATTGCGTGTTTCGGCACGGTCGGACCACACCTGCCTACTTTTTTTTTTCCTGCCGCCCCCTTTGAAGTATTTTTCATCAAATTATGGCAGAACCCCCAAAGTGTTATTTTCTTTTCTTCTCGATACCTGCTCTTCCCCCTCCTTCTCGGGAAACCCGCTGAGGACCCAGTTGCGTGGCTACAGTAGCATTCGCGCGTGGTCGCCATCTCCTGCATAACTTGCCAGGTCCGTTTGCTGATCAGTTGAGGGGAGGGGAAAATAAAGACTGCCTGTTCGAAAGTCCGCATGGATGTTGAGGCTCCGCAACCGATTCTGCCATGGCTCCTTGTCCTGAGCTCACTCTGTAGCATGGAGACGCTGAATGCATGACTTGATGACGGCTTTGACTCTGCAGCTCGAGCGTTTTGCGTACTCGATATTCGTACATGAATGATGACGCCTTGAGAAAACCCTCACGCTAGCACTGCATATGTCATTGAAAGGGGGCATTACGGTGCATGCTGAGCATGCTGAGCATGCACGTCAGGTTGATCTTCAAAGTTATTCAACAGCGTCGTCATACGAAGGCGAGCGTGCATCAAGTGCAGGCAAGGCGAGATCACTTTCTGCAGGTTGCCTTTTTTTTGGTGTTGTCACTCACCGGACAAGTCCGAGCTAATTCTTGTCTTGATTCATACTGTCATGTAATTAAGCCACCTGCAGCCTGCTTTTAGATACATGTCGCATAATCACGGATCAAGGTGGTGTGCAGCGCTGTGATGCATCCTGCATATCTTGTGATGCACGTCACTGTTACATTCGGCGCCAACGACTTGCTGTCACAACGAATCATTCAGCTCACCATTCAAGTTGACTTTCTTGGATTTCAGCTGTCGTTCTAGACTAAAGATGAAATGTCTTGCCAACAAAAAAAAGAAAAGTGCTCGACATTTGCTTCTCGACGTGGAATTTAGCATCCAGGTACTTTTGCGATTCGCGCCCTCCCCCCCCACACGCCAAACTTTGCTTTTGAGATGATTACGAACTCTTCGATTCGAAACCGAGGGCCTACGAAGTAGTTGTTGTTTTTTCGTGCTCAGTTGGGGCTTGACCACCATCAGTTAGCAGCTGCCGCCGAACCAGTGTAACGAGCTGGGCGCATGGATGTGGCTTTTTTATAGTAAGCCATGCAGCAAGCCATCACTTTTATTACTGGTATGCACGCTGCAGTCAATTTGAACGTGCAGGGCTCCCTAAATTTTACTCTTCAAATTTCGCCATATGCTCTTGTGTCTCATGGAAAGTAATTGCAGTTTGAGTATGGATTAGTTCTGAACGTGGTCGAGAATTCATTCAAAGAAAAGCCTGAAATGGCGGCCAAGTTTTAAATATTCGCCTCGATACTCCGGTGCTTCTTCTGACACATCAGCTCTTCGCTTCCTATCCTTCAGCACGGTTGTAAAAAGTCCTGTCGCAAAAGCCACTGCGTATTACCAAGCGAGACAGAAGAAGTCTCTTCAGACTAAAAAGGCCACTAATATGTTGCAGTGTTGAAACCACAATCTTCAGTAGGCTTGCTCGTGATGGCACGCAGGCCCGGCCGTCTTCGTGCGCATCCTACTTGGGCTTGAATACCTCGAACCTTTTACCCGCAAATACCACAGTCGATCATTTCTACTTTTCTTTTGGCAAATGCACGGGATATCGTCATTGGTGAAGCGCCCAGCTGAGCATATGGCGTCCAACATACCAACATTTCCATCTCCGCAGATCTCCGGTACCCTATGCCTTATATCGATGCCATGTAAGGCACGAAAGCCTTTGGTTTGCATTATGAGGGTGCCTGCTTTTTAGTGATACCTCAAGGATAAGGACTCGAAGATGAAAGCCAGCTTTGAGGCGTGCGTCCGTAGCGAAGGTTTATGCCGTCGTACGCTTCTTGACACCTGTTTGGCCAAGTTGTTTTCTTCTTTTTCTTTTTTTTTCCACAGCTGAATATCAAGCCTTTCCTTTACCCCGAGGATACTTGAGCTTTCTTCATCTGTTCCTTGTCCATGTTTTGCTTGATTGTTGAGGTTCTTGCTAGTTGCTATAGGCTGGAGTCACAAAAGTACACACATAAATCCCCGCAACACTCACAACAAATCGGTTCAATATGGACACTTTGTACTTGTTGCTCGGAATTTCGTCAGCTATCACAACATATAGCTGAAAAGTCTTACTGAAATGAGGGTTCTAAAACGATAAGGTTCTACTTTTCTCCCACCTTTAGGAGTATCCTTGTCAGAGACAGTGTCGGCGGGAGAGGATGACACAGGAGGCCGCGACCGGGGCAGCCCGTCTGCTACCGTAAGAGCTGGCTCAGATTCTGCTGGCTCTGTCGCGGCCGTCGGTGCTGGCAGCGCGCTTATGGGCCGAGACCGAACGGCAGCAAAAAAGCACTGCCTTTCGATGAATCGACTAAAGTCATCGCGAGTGGATGAGGACTGACAGATTCGTCTCCCTGTACGCCTCGTGCAGACTAGAATCTTCCTGCTACGGTCTCTCTTTCTCTGGCTTGAAGCCTCCGAGCCTTCTCAGAGCGTACGCACAGCTTGGATCGCCGGTTCAATATACTGAACTTGGTCCTTTCGAGCTTGTCATATGCGCCAGCCAGAGAGGCTGAGACCGAACAGAATGACAGCTGCACATGTCAGTCCATCATCGGAAGGGTGAAGTAATCGACGAGCCTGTGCCAACTCGTCATAATTCGGTCGATCAATGTGACGTTGTCGGGGTACCGCTGCATGACAACCCTGTTGTGCGTGTTAGATAGCCTATGGAGCGACCGACTTCAATTAATGAAACTCATACCACTGCGTCTTTGGTAAGCTTGTAGAATAGCTTTAGAAAAAAATGTATTTTTTGCAGCCTCTGCCAGTGCTAGGGACGATGACAATCGAGTCCGATATGACTGTCAGAGCATCTGTCGTCAGCGACAAGTGCTGGACATCTTGCGTGATTGAGAGCAACATGGATCATACGGCGAGGACAAACTGTTGTCGAATTGTTTTGCGGGCCGTACGTCCGGCCCCTGCAAGAAAGCCTGATGATGTTGCGTTGGTGAGATTCCAGATTGTGTGGCGTCTAAGCTGTCCACATTCTCGTCAGGCGTATGCTGTTCCAGCCCTCTTGTCCAGATGTCACGGTCCCTTGCGGGACAGGCCTGTGTCGTCTGACGTATTGCCTCGTCGGAGGCATCCGTCTTTACGAACAATGATACCTGCACGGCCGGGACAATGATCTGTTCATGACAGTGTGGCTGGCAGTGAGCTGGGTTGAATGCCTAGCTGTTTGTGAGAGTGCGCAGCAATTGTACCATTGTTGTACGCGTTGTACGAGGTGAAGTATTCAATCTGATCGCACACTCCATACTAGAGTCATTGACCTGGGGCAAACACCTCGGGCAGAGACGCCACTGTGCGAGCCTGTGAGCTCTTGTAGAGCAAGCAAAGCCTTGCGTATCCCTACTCTCATCGCCGATATAGTAGGCCACAAAAGCCGGAAGACTTTGCTGATTTGGGGAAGAATAGGGGTCGATACCAAATTGTATCCGAGTGACTGAAGCTGCAAGTTTGTCTGCTAGAGTCTGCGTGTGGGACAAGAAGCCTGTGTCTGATAGCCTCGGAACCTGCCCACGACTCTACGTGACTCAAGCCAGAGCCATGCGGTGGACGGTATGAAGCACGGCCTGCCATGCTAGCCACTCACCAGGGCCATACGGCACGCTTTGCACGATAAAAGGATTGTCCTCTCCTGATTTGTATACCACGCCGTAGATGGAAACTCGAGGGTGGCTGCCTTGTTCAATGCCATGACCTTCTTGTCTCGAAGTCTGCTGCTAAAGGAGCCTGTCGATGGCAACTTGCTGGTCAATTTGGCTATTGGATGCTCAACAGCACATGCCCAGTGCTTGTGTGGAAATGGCTTGGTTCTCTACCATGGAAAGCCCTGAGAAGGCGCAGGAATTACAGTACCAAGTCTTCTGGCCAAGCCTACTTTTGCTCAGGGTCGTGGCAGCTAAATTGGCTCTCCGCCTAATGCCTGGCGCGGTGAGCGTTCGGAGCCGCTAACCAAGAGCTCGTGTAGCAATTTGATTATGAGTATTTTGCCAATTCAGCTTTCAAGTTTTCCTTGATCCTCGCGCCACCTGGCGTGTTTCGGAGCTGCCCAATGATGCTCCTGGGTTGGCTTGACGACCCTCTTGAATGAATCGCTGAACTCCGGATTCGATATTCGGCGAATCACTAAATAAGCAGTGATTCAGCAACAAGAACGCCTTGCTCAATGCCCTTGGACGAAATTGGAAGTCATAGCCGCTCCCTGAAGGAAACAATGAACGACCGACAAGCTGCAAACAATGCATCGTCCGTCGTTTCGACGAAACACATGAGTAAATGTAGGGCGGACGCATAAAAAACCAAGAGTTCAAGCCTGCGCAGACGGCACTATATCCAAAGCCGTGATGTGAGACTGAAACTTGAGTACGGGGCACCAGGATTATTTTGTACAAGACGTCAGGTAATGGTGGAGAGTTGAAGGTCTCTAAAAAGGACCATACGGATAAGCTAGAAGAACTTGGCAACTTGGTTAGTCAACAGTATCCACCTTTCCCGGGTTCTTAGGGCGGGTTCGCATGCTGTGAGCCATCTATCCATCCCCTATATCTTGTGCGCTATACCTCCTTAAACGTTACAGGATCGCGGGGGCATCTCGGGACGAAATAGTCGTGGATTTTTACGTCGGAAATATTTTGTCCATCAGTGAAGTGAAGTTGAATTGATTGAAGCAAGTTTTTAAAATTGAACAACTCACTTATGATGTAAAGCCCTTTTCGTAGTACAGCTTTTATTACATGAGCCTTCAACGGTAGTAGCACAGCGCAGGGCTTCAAGTCAGCCACAAGTTCTGACATTACCGCCACCGTCGGGCTTTTATTTTTAAAGGTCGAGAAAGGAACGAGCGGAGACTTTCTCGGAGTAAATTATAGGGGCTTTTCGTCGAGTCGGACTTCCAGCCACTCTTTGGGCGGGACTTTGGTCGCACCAACAAGACCAAAGAATCACCAACTAGCTCTTTTAGGTAGGTGGTTTCTCAGCATTATTACTCAACTACTCCCATAGTATCCGGAGATATATAGTTAGAGTGTAATACCTAGATTATCCCCTTTGGCAGTGGAGTCGGAGGTTTGAGGTTTGCAGATCCACTGCCAAAGGGAATCGGCCTGTGTTAGTGGCCTTTCTTTTGTTTATGCTTGAATTATGCAAAGAACACGGCCGAGTCCTGCGTCCTCTCCTATCTCACGAGAGTTCATCTCATTATCATGGCATCACGTAATTTACAAAACAGGGAATACTAGCCAGTCAATCTCCACCAAGTGAACTCGCCACTTTACATGAAGCTTGGTCAAGCGATAAGTGATTGCAGAAAGCTCCTGAACCGTCCTTGTTGTTGGCGATGGCCGTGGACATGCACGACTCAGATGCCGTTGGCAGATATCATGTGCCTTTCACGTCCCTTTGTCTCGTGCTATATATAAGGCATCGCAAAACTGTAGGCTTGCATTCTGTAGTTTGTTGACCATTCCATTCTTTCCCTTTCTTTTTTGCTTTCATTTCTTTCATTTCTTTTCATTTCTTTTCATTTCATTTCATTTCTTTCTTTCACGCGAGCAACCATGAAGTTGGACCTACTTTCTTTTGCACTGGTGCAACAAGCTTCATGCGCCGTACTAAACGGTAGATATGGAGCCATTAGATCTGAAGACTTGACCAAGGGGCCGGACTCCCAGACATGTGTCATTCGAGGTTCAGATGCAGACAAGGCCCTGTTTGACAAGCGAGGCGTCGATAGCTCATGCGAACGATTCCAAAAAGATGTTCAAAGGGCTTACAAGCAATGTGCCGAACGAGCTCGCAGCGGCGCGGCAGCTTGCAAAGATAGCAAACAGGATGATATTTTCGAGGCGGTTTTCAAGACCACCCATCAACGAGCCCGCGACGTCGTTTCACAACACCTCACCCAGATTGCTGATGAATGCGAAAAAATGGGCAAGGGCATTACGCCTCTCAGTTGCCTAGGCAGTAAGTGCGGGCCTACAGATGCGGGAGTAACGACGATATGGAGCAACGCCAGAGCCGGAACGAATCCAATCACACTCTGCGACATTAAAGAGACGGACGACAGTTGCGGCGGCCAAGATCTCGGCGATGTTCTCTTGCATGAGATGTCACACTCTTGGGGCGACACCGATGACAAGTGCTATGGCATGGTAGAAATTGAAAAAATCACTTCCGCCAGCAGTCTGAACAATGCAGATAGCTACACACGATATAGCAAGGCTGCTCACCTGAAATGCAGCCATGAAGATATGTTGGCTCCGGGTACGGGAGGAAGAAACCCTCCTGGAAGTTTTCCCGGGAAGGACGGTCAGGACGGTATCTCTCCTGGAGGTGGTTTCTATCCTCCAGGTGGTTTCAATCCTGGTGATGGTTTCAATCCTGGTGATGAAATCCCTCCCGGAACTGGAACTGATCCCGAGAACGGCACTCCTCCCGAAACTGGTACCCCTCCCGGGCCTAGTATCTCTCCCGAGGAAGATTGCACTCCCGGGGAAGATTGCCCTCCCGGGAAGGATGGCCCAAATGGGCCTGAGATTCCTCCCGGAACTGCTGTGAATCCCCCGCCTGGTACTCCTTCCGGGACTGGGACTCCTACTAGTGTTGGCAATCCTCCCCAGGGCACTCCCACTCCCTGGACTGAACCTGGTCTCATTCCCGTGCAGGACGGCGATGATGTTGACAACGGCAATAACGGGCCTGTCAATCCCGGACAGAACGGTGTTGACCCGAACGGTTTTAACCCGGGCGGTTTTGACCCGAGCATGCTTGACCTGAGCGGTTTTGACCCGAGCATTCTTGACCTGAGCGGTTTCTTTTGACCTGAATTAGTTTTGACCAGAACGGCCAGGAAGACTTTCTCGATGCTGGTGTTTTCTGGGCTGGACAACTTTCTCGGAAACAAAAACAACTTTTACAGACGCAACGAGTTTCTCGCGTCCGATAGTCCTTTCAAGGATAACTGTTGATAGTCTCTGGCTTGCTACGACTTTTCTTAACGAGCTGATACATACAAAGATTCTTTTTCCAAAATTTTACATTTACTTGTAGAAAGCAAACAAGAAAAAAAAATAGTACTATTTCTTGGCAACATATTCATGTAACGTGCATAAAGAAAATAGATTGGTCAACTAAGCGAATCGGCCAATAATTCGTGATGAAACAAGTTCCTTGCCAACACCTCAATCATAAAGCAAGTTCTCGCACTGTCCGTCAACCTCCCCCCTTATAGAGCCCTCAACTCTGCAACAGAGACTTGCGCTCCCTCTTCACCGAGCTCCATATGTAGAGGAATGGGCCCAGCACCAGCCACGCTGCCAGCACATCGCCGACGAGGTGGATGCGGTCGCCCCCGTTGACCACGGCCATGAGCGTCATGAGCCCAATATGCGCGACGTTGGCGCACGCGGTAAAGTCGAGAAACAACGCGTGTCGCAACGGGTCCGCGGACGCGCGTAAAAGAAAAACGCCCCAGACAATGTAGATGATGGCAATCATCTCCTCGTACTGCTCGGCGCCGCCGGGGCCCCAGCGCAGCAGCGACTCCAGCACGGGCGGTATTGGCACGCGCAGCGGAACGAGCACGAGAATGGGTAGGAAGAAGACGAGCATGCTGCTTCCAAACAGAATGGTGACGGACTTGAGCCACGGCTCGAGGGAGTCGCGCGTGGCGGCGCGCTTGAGCGGCGCAAAGTCGGAGATGCGAGATGACATTTGGCTGCGGTGATGCGACTCTGCTGCCTGACTTCTGTTCTTGGATTTGATATGGTGTTATGACTGGATGTTTTAGATGAGTTTAATGCGAGAAGAATTTGTCTTGGTATATATAACGATTCATTGCTGCAAAGCTTCTTTGCTCTCGCCCTCGGCCCGCGGCGGCGGAGTGATTACAATACTGTCCCACATCTCCATGACTGCCGCCCTTGCGCTTTCGTCATGGTGGTTGCCTGAGATGAAAAGGTGATGGCCAGCCCAGAGGCACGTAACTTATTTTGATGCATTCGAAACTCCGACCGTGTTTAATTCTTGGAGTTTCGGCATGGCGACATCGCCTTCCAGCCAAGCGGGGCCAGCGGAGAATGCGGACATGAGATGCAAAGGCGATCACGCACTGCATTCTGAAGTCAATCTTTTAAATCATTAATCAGATTGTTTAGTATGTATCAGCGGGAAGAAATACCAGCTGTACTGATTAGTCTCACGTAACTCCCACTTGGTCTAAATTCCTGTGGTCAACCCCACAACCTCCAAGCTTGTCATTATAGTATTGACATGCCAAACACACCCAACACACCTTCTCAAGATTTGGCATGAAGCCACACTATTTGCACGAGTCCTCAAAATCTGGCATCTCAGTTATGCTACCTCGATATATTCATTTGCAACCATATGCTATTTCCAGGTGCTAGATGTCTGCGTTCCGGCTCTCTTGCCTGCCTGATATGTCTCACCAAGTGAATTGTATTGAGCTTTCACGCGTTCCATCTCAGCCAGCCAATGTTTCTTCTCACCCTCCGTCTCCAGACCCTCTACCAATTCCCGAAAAGAATGGCCCCTGAAAAACTTATTCTCTCGGTTATACAGCGGACGCCTGGCAACCAGCTCCTCCGATTCCGTGCCCGGGACACGAAAGACTTGCTGCAATATGTCAATGTCGTGTGGTGTGGAATGGCAAACAAGTCCCTGCTATCTTCATAGGTGAACAGGTAGTAAAACTCTCGGAAACCCGACCACGCGATGCCGCTGAGACACAGGCTGCAGGGCTCGTGCGTGGCCAGGAAGAGGCAGTCCGTCTGCGGGTCGGGGCGGTCGGCCGGGTCAGGAAAGTCTTTGGTGAAGAATTCCTGGATGCAGTTGATTTCGCCGTGGAGCAACGGTGACACCCGCTCATTGTTGGTCGCGACAGTCAGCGGCTTCAGGTCGTGTCGGGACAGGATAGCGGCTCCAAAGACCTTGGAGCCGGACGCAACGCCGTCTTGTGTCTTTGGAATGATTTCATTTTCAATAGTCTCAAGAAGTCTGCGCAAAAGGGCTTTGGAGTTGAGGGACATGATGAATGATTTTTCTGCATCTATTTTCAATCGGTATATAATAATAGTTGCGCTCAGTCAGGTAAACAGGGCTCTTATCATGACCTGTAAGACGGCGAGCACCGCAGAGGGGTGGTGTATCAACGGCGGCTTCCGGCGGCTGCCACGTTATCTCGATGACTGGCGGGAAAAAGCTAAAATTCAACAGAATCAAACTAGTTTACTATTTCAAACTAGTCAATGTACAGAAACATGTTTTCTCGAGAGAAACACCAAGAAACGAATCATCTTGGGACCTTCTCCTTGCTTGCTACGCCGCCGCAGGTAAGATGACTAAGCCATGATATGGTTGAAAACTTCTGGTCACCATGTCTGGCTCGATTTCGACTCTGCGATAACTAGCACATGCGGCACATGCGTCTGGTTATGGCTCCTTCGTCAGGTAGAACTTGTCTCCCGAAATAAAACATCATGCACTACATTCGACTCCTTCGACCGCCCAAGGTCACTCGAGAGGCCGGCCTTCATCTCCAACTGCTTTTCACCATCACCACTGATCTCGGCGACTCATTTCTTCAACCAGATGTGCCACTTGATTTGCAAATTACCGCAGAAATAAATGAGTTCTCTGACCCGATAACAATCAATCTGGCCAAGAAGGGTCAGATTATATGGCAATCTGGTATGCGGGTTGCGAAGCCAAAGATTGCAATCCCGAGGCCGCTGCAAGCCGCGCTGGCATCTGGATCCAAGATTAATATCTGCATCTTGGCGAGAAAAGAAATATCTGCAGATGGCGGACACAATATTCTTTCACACGCAGAGAAAAGCCAAGGGCAGGGGCAAATCATGCCAGTTTGGGCAGCACTGAGTAGCTCAAATCAAGGCGTCGATGTGTCAACGCGAAGAATTTTGCTAGACGACGCGGGGCCTGCAAAGTATATTGTACAAGTTGAAGAGGAAATTGGCGAAAGCATAGCTCGGCATATCTGGGACGCTGGCGTGCTCGCCATGTGCTCCATCGCCGGCGCCTATCTTTGCCCCAATCTCGAATGCAGCCAACAGACGCTCCCTAGAGCCATCAGGGCTACCCTTTCGTCAAAAGTCTCGGTCAGTATTCTTGAGCTCGGATGCGGCGTTGGGATATTGGGTATTGGACTTGCCACAATATTTCCAGAAATGCGGAAAGACGGCTTGGAAAAGTGCACAATCGTGATGACGGATCTGGACGAGGCTGAGGAGAGGGCCAGGTCGAACATGCAGCACATAGCTACTAGCATATCGAGCCGCGACATGTCACTACTCTACGAAAATCTTGATTGGGAAGATGGGAGAAAAGGGAGGTTTGGCCATGAAGTGGCATCTCGCCATTGGGATCTCATCATCATAAGCGACTGCACCTACAACGTCGACATGCTACCGGCACTGGTAGAGACTCTGAATGCTATCGAGAGCTCAAGTAGAGCCAAGCAAAAGAGCGGAGCGACTGAGACAAAGGTATTTCTAGCCACGAAGCCGCGGCATGCATCGGAGCGAGCCTTCTTTGACCTGATGGCGGACAGCCAGTGGTGTGTCCAAGACAGCCAAATATTAGGCTTGCCTGTGTTGGGTCATGAGGAAGAGTCTATAGAGCTTTACCTGTTCCAAAAAAGGCAGGTACCGGGCACATGATACCGCTCTCATCGATGATGGACTTCAATTCAGCTTTGTCTATTCATTGTGCGCAAAAGTATTGTGCACGTGTTGGACGTATGTACTAGTCTATGCTGAGACGAGACTTTGGTATGCGTGCAATCTCTTAGCAGTGAGCAGGATTGTTTGGGTAGACGTTGCCGGTGTTGCAGGTGTTTGGAGAAGAGAATAGAGGAGCAGCTTCGATCCATGTTAGTATGGCAGACTCACAATTCGCGACGTGGGGACAGACTCACTATTGACTCCGTAGTTCTTCGGAGGGTCGCGAACAATGGAGTAGCGGCCACCAGGAGTGAGACGGTTCTCACAGTCAATCTGGGCTTGCCCTCCGTTGCGGCTGGCAGAGCCGGTCCAGATATCAATGTGAGGCTGGCCGCGCTTCCAGTCGGACTCTTATCATACACCCCGGTCAGCTACCCTCCTTCCAGAGACAGACACTTGGAGCATGGTATCACTTACCGCACTGGGCGCAGTAGTCCTCAACGCGACCATACTTGGTGAGGAAAGGCAGGTAGACAATCTCACACTGGTTGAGCTCACCAGGAGCGGTAGCGATGGTGACGGGGTCGTCGTAGGTACCGGTACCTGGAGACCTGTTAGCATCACGGAATATAAATCGACGGTCGCCAAGCTTTCGCTTTGCGTCACTCACCACCGGCACGGTTGCCGCGACCGCAGTTGCCGGATATGGCAGGACCGGGAGGGTCGTTGTCGGGGTAGCCGTAGAAGGTGACCTTGTAGTTGCCAGGAGTAGAGCAGGCAGAGGTGAAGCCAGCCAGAGCGGCAGCGACACAGGCGGCAACAGTGGTTCTCATGTTGAAGGCTTGGTGATATTGGTTCCCGCGCAAAGAGCTTGACTGATACGAGAAACAGACCGTCTTCAAGATGGCAGACTTGGCGTCTATTTATACCCTCTCTGGTGTTACGGCATTGCTCGCCGTTGACAAGGATCCTCCACGGACCACTTCAGATTCAGTATCAATGACGATACACGTTGAGAAAGAAAAATCGAAATTTAATAGCCCAAAACGTCGGCATTTGCATGCTCATTGCTGCCCTGTTCTGTGCACGACCTCGAGAAAGCGAGGGCGCTCCTTATCCAGGTCCGGATGCTACGCTGACATGGAGGGTCGTCAAAGCATCATTAAAATGGCCAGGGCTCACGTTGAACGCGTGTGTCGCGTGATTCGTGGGAATAATCTTTACATTGAAAGAAAAAGAAAGCTAAACAAGAGAAAGAAATAGATGGTCGCAACCACAATTCTGCCCCCCGGGATTCCGGGAATAGCAGCGTGTAATCTTCCTTCTCGATGCAGCTGATCAGCCTCACCGGCAAGGGCGAGGGTTGCTCTCCGATTTGACTGCAACCCTTTCGCTGAATCGACCAAGCCAGCGAGAGCCCGAGTCCCGAGAAAAAAAAAGACGGCCAAAAAGACGAAGAGGCAACAATATCTCGCCGAGACTATGCTTGCCAACTCTCGAGGCGCTGCGAAACCTGTTTGCCATGTCTTCTCCAGCACTAGCCGGTGCTTATGGCAGTGAAGAAATTCCGCCAATGAAAGGCTAGTGGCTTCGTTACATTGTCTTTGGGCTTTTGATGGCGCATCTATCTACCATCGGGAAGGACGAGTGTCTATCGGCGCTTCGTCAACACTGCAATGTACATGAATGTTTTCGCAATCCCCGACGCTTGATTGCTTCTCACAATAACACTGAGTTGAAAGAAGAAAAAAAAAACGAGGATACGGGGTCAATGCGAGACTAGAAAGGCTTCGACGCTGCCCGGCGCTAGGAACTCTTCCTGCCCATCAGCGACAAGGACTAAGTGGGCAGACTCCTCACAGTCCACTTGTTCCTCCAGGTGTTTTGACAGAGTATGGCAAGCCTCCTCGAACATTGATTGTTTGGGGCCGGATCCAATTCCATGTCATGTTTGTGATGGACCTATCAACCCATGTGACCCTCGATCTGTGTGTGTCATTGAATCCGGAGCCGAAACGCCTCCCAGCCCCAACGACGGCTTACTCTCGGCCCGCCCCCAGGAGTTTATTAGTCTTTACCCATATTTATGAGTGCTTCTACATATGGGCTGATCTTCACTTGATCTAGTGTTCAGTTACTCAATATGCACTTCGCATTCAGCTCCCAGTCGATGCACGAGTCAAGCCTTCAACACCATCGAAAAATCGCATTCTCAACACGTGTGTACGATGTGCGTGCAACATCTTTCCCGCCTCCAAGAAAATGCGCTTCATCTGTCGACCAGATCTCTTTCGGACTCAGAAAGCCCGTGTTGCTACCTTGCAAGCGCTGTTGAACAATATCGAACCATTAGAAGAGAGATCAACTTGCTTATACTGGCGGGTGAATGGGCATAGAATTTATGGATAACAACTGAGCCCTTTATTCCTCCTTTTCTTCTTCTAATGAAAGCGGCTCGACCTTCCCAGACAGCTTCTCCAAATGATTGCGACGGTCAAGGCCAATAGATGAAACGGAGCGAAACTTTGCTCGCAAGACGTCCAGACATTATTCTTGGTCTACTCAGACACCCTGTTCATCACCTCTTCGACTATATCGGCCACCTTGTCCGGCATGCTGAGAAACGGGCTGTGCGAGGCGGCGAGGCTGTACTGCTTGACTGATATACCGTCGCTCTCAACTCGGCCAACCATCATCTTTTGCAAGGAGAGCGGCACCGCCTCATCATTCTCGCAGAAGATGTAGCTCAATGGGATAGTGCGCCAAGCCACTTTTTCCACACTGAGCGGCGTGTTCTGCGCTACCGTGCCATGTGCCACGCGCAACGATTCAGCCCACGCGGCTTCCTCGGGCTCGAGGTCGTTGTAAAAACGCTTCAAGGGGTCACGACACACCATGATGTTATTCTCGTCGACGAGGTAAGGGGGCTGTTTGCCGGAGACTCCATACAGAGACTCGCCTTCGCGGGGCACAAAGGCGCACATAAAGATCAGGTCTGTGACACCACCCTGTGTCGAGCCCCGCGGCACAGCAAAGTCGGCAAGGGCACTGCTGGAGATCATGCCACCCCAGGAGTGAGCGAGGACAGTCAAGTGAGTTCCGGATGCCGTTTCTTTGGCAACGATGGATCGGATGAAGTCGACATCGTCCTGTAGTGTCGTGTTTGGCGGCACTACATTGTTGTTTGTCGGGAGTGTCTCGCAGATTGTGCGGAAACCGCGCGCCTCAATTGCCGCAACAAGTTTATGATAGTGACCGGATACATGCCAGGCACCGGTAACGATCAGGACAGCTCTTGGTTGATGAGGCATCGTAACTTGCATCTGTTGTCCGTCGCAGGCTGGATGTGAGGATGGAGTCCGACGGTCCCTACTTGTTCGTGACAGCGTGCTAAGCTTGAGAAAATTTTGTTTGCGAGTGCATTCCAGCCGAACAAAGAACAAATACATCATCGTGCATCCATGCCTCAGCACAAAGTGGGTAGCCGGGTATCGCCGCCCAATCACCCACACACGGAGCTGAGGCTGACTACGGATTACTCCTCGTTGTATAAGACGAAATGCCTGACGGCGCCCAATGCCAATTGCGCTATCGTATGTATAATTATGTATCAAACAGGTTATACATGGGTACTTGGCTTAGTTAGTTTAGATACGTTGAGCAAGACTCTACCCTACCTGCCGGCAATCTGCCGCCGAATGGTGGTAAGGCTCCCGCGGATCGGGAAAACTTCCAGCTAGCATGGATAAAAAGGGCCTCTGTTTTGAGATGCTTTGCGTCGAGAACAAGTTGTGTTTCGCATTTCAAGAGACTATGATGCATAAAAGGGCAAATTATTGCTATTCGGCCATCTTCGGCGAACATCTCTGCCACTGATGCCCTTGACAATGAGTGGGGTAGCAGTAAACCTCAAGTCCAGGGCCTTCGAAGCCCAGGCCTAAGTAGGGCCAACAGCGGCAGAAAAGTGAAGCTATATTATCGGTGCTTTAGTTTCTGATATAGAAAATCTTTAAGGGTTTTTATTAATAATAATATTAACCTTTAAATAGGTCTTTACTTAGGTAAAGAAAGTATAAACCAGTACACGGGTCTGCCACAGGCAAGTTTTTGTACTCTTCCCACAGCGAATTTGATGCCCTTTTGCCACCTGGCAGCCACAACTCGGAGAGCGTGGCATCCTTCCACAAATGCGCGTCCTTCCACTACCTCTTAAAGTACTTCCATTCTATTTAAGGATTTGTAACAATGGCGGCGTAATGGGCTGGCGTATTATTAATTATTACAAAATACTCATCAAGCTTCGTCCAGCAGTTGACAATACATACACGCAGTTGGCGGATGCCGGAGGAGGTAAGGTCTGGATTTTGGGCCTGGAAGTTAATGTCGTCACGGTACTCCCTGGCGTGCTTTAAAAGGGTATTAAGGGTCGTTAAATAGTCGGACAACACGCCTCGATTAGATGATAATTTGCTTCCCTCTGCGCGTTTGGCAAGAGCATATAACTTCTCTAAGAAGGCTATAATCTCCGTCAAAACCGCCTAGCCGTTAGCAGTCAGGGAGTTATGCTTGAGTAACGACTCCTGTCCCTCTATTGACTGCGCCTTCTTATTAGACGAGCCGTGCATGGATTCCGCATGATTGAATACATAAGCGATTGATACGATCTCGTAGCTTGATGGCGCGCTTGATTATTAGGTAAAGGGAGTTCTGTTGAGTTGCGTTGTCTACTACTAACTTCAAGCCATTCAGAAATGGGCGGGATAGAAAGTCGCTGTTCACCTACTGGAGCAGCGTGCGTAACCATGATTACTTTTAATTTTGTGTCACGTAGATTACCTAGCCCAGCCCAGCCAGCCACCCAAATGCTCTACGTGTAGGCACGATAAATAGCATACCAATGCCAAGCTAAGTCGGCATTGCAGTTGATCCGGGCTCAAATAATGCTGGCGCGTTACATGACTCGTCTTGCGCGGGACATTACGCCATCGTTGTATGTACTGCGAGTCGCGTCGATGTAGCAGCCTCCCTCAACGTCCAGGCGTTCTTTCAGAGCGCTACTCTGTGTCTTAGAGGCTGCGCTTTAAGCCTTAAACGAGTGATTGGTGTCAAAGCAGTGTATATTACACGCCGTCCCTAATTTCCGAACTAGGGAAATTGGTCTGCCGCAACGAACGGAAGGAAGAGGCCGCTGCCTGCCTCGAGACTGGCATGAGACTGACTGGTGGTGGTGCCTGGGCGTTCCATCAGACTCGACGCAGCGACCGATACAGCTCCTGGGGAATTTGATGCGCCTGTCAGCAGGTATAGAGAGGATGGGCCCGGCCTGAGCGAAGTGTTGATCCATCGATTAGAATAATCGCAAGCTCATTGACAAAATGTCCCGGCCGAAGATGGGTGCTTCTACCTTCAGAAACTAGCCTTGACACATATGTTCACTGATGTAAGCGCAAAGACCGCGATGAATGATTGAAGATGCTCTAATTAATGCTATTATAGCAAAAGAGGATGGCGATTCTTTGCCGGCATCTCGTCATCATATTACCAGAACGCAATCTGAACAGATTCAACTGAGCTGGCCATAGCTCAAACTTGGGAAGAGGCCTCTTTCCACGGCAGCACTAAATGGATCTCAGAGAGCTTCTTTCATGCTCTGGTAGGATTTTGTACATGTGTTGGCTGCTGATCTGCTTATTTCTCGAGAAAACATCGACCGACAGGGTGTACGTGGCCTTCCTCGCGAGGTGTGCTACGACGCAAGCAGCGACTCAACTTACCAATGGGCCTCATGGGCAGTCTTGGCATCTGGCGCACCACGAGGGCTGGCTTTCTCAAGAAAGATTTCGAAATTAACCGCCGTCGGCAAGGTCGGGTGGCAATGCGGCTCGAGAGCCAGCCAGGGAGGCTCGTGGCGAGTCTGGCAAACACAGACTTCAAGTGCGACTTAATTTATGCACTTGTCAGAAGCCAAGGCACAAAAGCTACTTGTTAGCTGTCGGTTTGCCCGTCAGCCCCCGAAGCGCATTTTGCGCTTGTAAGTCTTGTCTGCATATCAGTATGTTGCAGAATCGGCGCAATGGTTCCGGCCGGCGTCGGCGACGGTGTCGAAGAGAGTGCCGGTCTGCCACTACGTGCGGGCCATGGCTCGGTTAGCACGCGGTATTCAGGCAGCAATATACGCATGAAGATGCATATCACAACAAAGCGGCACTTGTGAATTCGAGCGTCCTTGAAATATCGGTGTTCCACCAACTGACACGACAAGATGCCAAGTAATTCATCTAATCCCTTTCATTTCCAACGCCGCCTTGAGTAATATAGCACGAGAATGAGGGGCTTCTCTCTATACGTACAAGCGATTCGTGTCGCACTCTGTCGCACCTTGGGAAAGAATCTGCATCCACCCTGACAACGACACAGCTGCAGACCACCATGTCGCCCCGGTTCTGTCATGCCTAGTAATTACCTATATGGCGCATTATCGAATGAGGCTTACGGCTGCCGCGTAATAATCTGGTAAAGTTTTAGCATGGGTCTAAGAAAAGATACTTGCTGGGGCTCGAGTTTGAATTTGAGTAAAACAAAGCGATGAGACTACCGGCCTCTAAATTACCTGCCCTGCGTCCAATTATATAAACAACTTTCGCTGCTCTATCAAGGCAGACTTTTGATACGACAACAATTACCCTCAACTCACCAGCTCTTAACCTTTTCAAAATTTTCTTCTCTACAATGAAGGTCGCCGCCATCCTCTTTCCCGCCGCGGCGCTGGGGTCTGCAAGCCCGGTCAGAACGCCCAAGTCGATACCATCTCGGGACGGGCAGAACGAATGTGATTGCTCTAAGCCTTTGTACGCCGACATTAGTTATTGGGATTCTTTCTGCCCGGATGGCTACGAGGATATCTCTACGAGCGCCTTGTCGATGTCTTGTCGGCAGGTTAGCTGCTCGGAGCAGGATTACAAAGAAGCTCAATGCGGTGCCGAGCCAAAGGAGGAAACGCCTAAGGAGGAAACGCCTACAATTGTGGCAGAAGAGCCACCAAAGAGTTTTGGGTTACTGTCTGCCCGGATGGCTACGAGAATATCTCTGCGACCGCCCTCTCATCGTATTGTCAGCAGGTTGGCTGCTCGAAGCAGGATTACAACAAAGCTCAATGCGGTGCCAAGTCGCCTCAAGACGCGAATCCTGCAATTGACCCCCGCAATATAGAAGGGTCATGGTAAATAAGACAAAGAAGTATTCAACGCGTCGCTCATTCAACGCTTACGACGCACTTCACCGGCTCTACGTAAACGCTGGAACACGGCTCGATGGGTACTCGTCATATTTCCCCTCTACCTCGAGACAGATTTCTCCGCTTCGGTAGTTTTCGAATCAAGCCAGAACTTCAATTCAAACTACTTCTTTTTTATCATTGATGTTACATATACCAGGACAGCTTAACCCAGCAGATGGGCCGTCCTGCTTATGGGATGACGTGCAGGATCCTGGTAGAGACAGGACCGCCATCACGTGAAACTATCAACAAAATTCCACTACTTATGTAAAGAGCACTCGCCCCCGACTTTAGATTTAGTTTTCTAGCTCCTCCTTATTATAATTTACTTGTTTAAAATATAATAATCTTGACCTCATGGTCCCACCTCCACTTGCTAAGCGTCTCTATCAACTGAGCCCAGGCTAAGTTATTCTAAATAAGTCTCCCTCTCTCCATGCCCGAACCCTCAGACCAGAGGACACCAAGTGGTCGCAGAATCATTCCTGCATCCTGAGCACCTCCAATCCCCCCCCCCCCCCTTACACCACCGTCTGCACCGGCAGATGGCTGCCCAGGAGGAATGCTGGCCTCTGATTGGCCCAACCTACGTTAGACACTTCTATCAGCCTTTCTAATAAAGGCCGGTAACAAATAGGTGCAAATAGCCTGCAGGAATCAAGCCACATGAACCAGAACCACCAAATCCTGTATCTTCCGCGTACAACCCTTTCGCTTTGTACTTCCAACAAAAACAGATATCTTGACAACGCAATGCCCTTTGAAAAGGTGCCTTTTTAACATAGAATCAGGCATTCCGGTAACGAATATATATTCATTTATAAGGGCTATTGATTCTTGAGCTTATGCATAAGAATGATTATAGAGGTTGGGAATAAATACATAATTCTTATGTTCTTAGGGATCTGGACGCACCGCATCAGACCGCAACCCATCCCACAGGGCGCCCTCATCATCCTTACTAACACGCACGTGTTTCCATTAAATTGTTCCGAACAAAGGCCAGGGCTTCGACCGAACTACACCAAATATGTTAATTGACACTTGCCCTTGTACCTTGTCCCTGACACACCCCGCATGTCTTGAAGCCATGCTCAGCCCGTGCCGTGCCCGTGCCGAGAGACTGTTCCCTGTCTCATCAAGAGTCTGAGCGCTGAAACCATCATCCGGAGATTGAGAGGAGAGAGGCCAGAAGAATAAAATCATCACCAAATCACCTGGCCCAATCTGGTGAAATCCCCTTCACAATTTTTTCGTATTCTTTGGGTGCGGAGAGGGCTCCAGGCGGGCAAGGCGGGTCTCTTATACCCACCGACAAGGATATGTACATCAATAGTATTACGCGGAGAGTTTGCGGAGAGTTCGATAACAATTCGCTTTGTCTGCACTGATGTGTATTTGTGGACACAGACATAACGTTAGGGCTATGAGATACCACTAACAATCAAGTAGCTAGAGTCACTAGCTAGTCAAACTAGTCAACTAAATAGTTTTCTTCTTCCTTGTAATTGACTGTCCATGCACCCAGAGGGACCCAGAATCAAGGCTAACTAGCGAGACTAGTAGCATTTGTTCAGCCAGCCCCAGCGCTGGGCCTGGGAGACTCAAAACCGCGTTCCGCCACTAGTTACCAGTACGTTTAAGATGTATCCGTAGTCTGATATAGATCACCGCGGCCCGCAGTGGGTGGGACTTGTTCGTGTCGGATTCGCCAAAGGCAGAGAAGAGAAGGTGCGGACATGTGCAGTCAGCCCGTTGGCCACACCTGAAATTCTTGTTCCTCTCTTGAAACGACGTGGAAGCACAGAGTCCCTGCGACTAGTGTTGGGGTGAAGTTTGAGAGCCGTATGCCACGAAAGGGCAGACAATATGCATCAGCGCCATTATAGCATGTTGAAGGCCATGTTGTGGGCTTCTAGATGGTTTTCGGCTCCGACCGAGGACAGCAACTAGGGCAGCCAGGTAGCCCCCCTGGCATTGTCACTTCGACGCTCCGCGCCGTGTGGATATACCGATCCCGATCAGTGGGAAAGGGGAGAGAAGAGAGAAAATCCTGCTTCTCGCTTGTGAGTGGCATATTCTGCGCCCTATAATCCTGCATCTCAACTATAACAAGGTCGTCGCGCGTTACCTCACCCCCCACGCGTGCAGCTTTTCGAAGAGTGCTTGCTCCAGTGCGCCGGAATGTGACCACCGCTCTTACTTTTGTCAAAGTCAGTTTTGAACAATTACTTGACGGTGCCATTACAATGCTGGCCCGATATTGGGCTTTTTTGCTGGCATGCAACACTCAGCTATGCAGGGCGGCATCGCAACCACCAGAACCAGAAAGCGCGCTGCAGCTATTGTCGTCAGTCCCATCTTGTGCCGTAAGTATCAAACGTGGGCGTGTGAAACTGTTGACCAAAGCTTTCATTGCTCCAATTCAAAAGTTTGAGAGAGTGCTTGTACGACCAGAGGCTGACCTTGTGTGTCTGTAGCTTCCATGCGTCATGTCTGCAGTTTCCGAATCGACATGCTCTCCGACAGACATGCAGTGCATCTGCCTCAATCATGACTTGCAAAAAAGCGCAGTCGCGTGTATTCTAAAGTCATGCTCTCTTTCAGACTCGCTCCATACGAAAAATGCCACAATGACGGCGTGCGGCGCCCCAGTCAGGAACAAGAGTCCGCAATACTACACAATGTCCATCGTCCTTGGTGTTCTTGCCATCTGTCTTGTTCTCGTGCGCGTCGCATTCAAGCAGTTCTGGAGTTCCAGTCGCGCCCTAGGACCGGATGACAAGATCATCCTGCTGACCGTCGTCCTTCGCATCTCGGGCACCGTCCTCAATGTCAAAGGTCTCGCCGACCACGGCCTGGGCAAGGACGTGTGGACCATGTCTGTGAGCGAGCTCAGCACCTTTGTCATGTGGCTGTACATAATGGAGGTCTTGTACTTGGCGGAGCTTTCTCTTTTGAAACTAAGTCTATCGGCGTTTTATCTGTGCGTCTTTCCCGGTATAGCCATCCGGCGTCTGCTGTGGGGAGTTTGCATCACAAATGTCCTGTTTGGGGTTGTCTTTGTTATCGTCGCCATTTTCCAGTGCTCGCCAATCCATTACTGGTGGACACAGTATGGAGAGGACCCGGGAGAGGGTCACTGCATCAATATTAATGCCATGGGTTGGTCGAATGCCGCAATCAGTGTCTTGATTGATATCTTGATGATTGCTATCCCACTTAGCCAAATCTCCAAGTTGAATCTGCACTGGAGAAAAAAGATTGGGGTCGTCATCATGTTCTTGACTGGGGCCTTGTAAGTATCATCACGAAGAAGACGCCATGACTCGGATTCTGATTGTTCGCCATAGTGTCACGGTTGTTTCCATTCTCCGGCTTCGATCTTTGGTTGGCTTTGCCAACTCGAATAATCCAACATGGGATCAATGGGAGGTTGCCTACTGGTCGACAATCGAGGTCAATATTGGAATGATATGCACATGTCTTCCATCTTTACGACTGCTGCTGCTACGCCTGTTTCCCGGGCTGCTGGGCAACACTATAGCGTCGGGGCAGGATGTCTCTTACGCTCATGGGTCGCGTGGCCAAACTGTTCTTGGTTCCGCAGCATCTATAGAAAGCCACGGAAACGAGTTGGCCGACGTACAGCACACCAAGGGTAGCGATTGGCAGTCAAACATGACCAAGTCCAACGATGTGCTGGTAAAATTGGAGGATCAAGGCGTAGGGCGCTAGGGATTTCACTGGGCAAATGAGATAGGTGACATAGAATACAGTATACACTCACTTTCTAAGATCTTTATATGTACGATTCAATTAATTATAAACATCGAACCTTGTTTTATTTTGACCTCAATGTCCTTTTCGTTCTGTCATCTTCCCGTTTTCACGTCACGCACTTGCCAGTCTTTGTGAACAGAGCTTCGCTCTCTTCTTGTAAGCCTCTCGCGTCAAAAGAATGACCTCGATTCCTAGATGTGACCAAATTGCTGTTTAAAAAAGGGCCTCTTCGTTAGCCATCTCATCTTTAAAGTGCTAGATAAAGGAAAGTGAATTCGAAATCGAGGAAACGCGACAACTCGGTAATTTCGATGCCGAATTCATCATGCATGACACTAGTGGTCGTCCAGTGGGCTGTCAAGCATCGTCGCGCAGCCTCGTCCAATTCAATATGCTGCTCAATGTTTCCCCGAATACAACGTTGCTTGTGCGGGTTTTGCCGATCAAGACCACATCCGCCCGGAGAATTAGTTGGGTGTAGTCATTCCTCCAAATCGTCGGTGTTGCTGCGCTAGGATCTCTGCAAGATGGGCCAATTTTACGAGGATAAGATATGAAAATAATGAGCCAGCGTTATAAGTTTTATCTAAAGTACTTCAAGCTCTTTTATTAAATAAATGTTCGACAGTTAAGTTACACATGAGTGGTGCTAATCTTTTAGACTTAACCTGACTTACACAGGTTGCGTATCGTTCTGCACTGAAAAGGGTTAGTGACGGCAGCCCCCACGGCTAGCCTGTCGCCCGCCTTAAGCTCCACGGAAAAAGAGCCAATCCGGGGCCAGTCTCACGTTGATCAGTACTAACTTTTTCTTCTTCTTCTTCTTCTTCTTCTTCTTCCTCTTCCTCCTCCTCTTCCTAAACCACATACCACATCCATCACCCTTGTGTACATTGACAATTTTTTTAACAGCCCAGCGTTTACATTATAACCTCTTTTCCTCTCTTCTACCAGAAACATTCATGCACAACGCCCTGACGCGCTGCCGCCTTCGCTCTCACAACTTACATGGCTGCACCGCTGATCAAGTCCCTCCGCAAGGTCCGTTTGCGCCGCCACTGCCTACCACTACCCGCGTCGCCACCGACGTCGCGCCCGCGATGCATAGCTAGCTACAGCCAGGCCAAGGCGCAGGTGCAGAGCATCTCGCACGCCGCTGCCGCCGCCGTCGCCGCCGGCCCAGACTCGACCCCCCCTCCATTCTCTTTACCTCCCTCCGCACCGCCGCGAGTTGTTGTCGCCCACGCCGCGCCGGCCCAACGGCCCGGCCAGCTCTCGCCGACGTACTTTGAAGCGACGGGGCAGACGTGGATGCCGCTAGGCGGTGGACAGGAGCCTGTCGACCCCAACAAGGCCAAGCTCGGAAAGAGTACGTCCCCGTTTTCACCGCCGCCCCTCCTCTACTCTACATTTTGAAGACGTATAAAAACTCGCTGACTGACACGCCACCGCAACAGCCCTCCGGATCCTCCAAGACCGCATGCCGACTCTCCTACAGTCGCCTCTCCCGCAGCACATCCTCGCGCCCAACATCTCCCTACAGCTCTTCCCCTCGACGCACCCGCACCTGCCTGTCGTCTCGGGCCGCGTCGCCTACACCGCCGCCCTGTGGACCTCCCCCATTGCCTGGAACCGCGTCCCGCTCGTCGGCAACGTACGCATCGAGATCCTCGCCGAACGCATGACCAGCGAGCCGCTGACCTTTCTCCCACGGCGCCCCGGCGCCATCGCCGACCAGCTCGTCGTGCGGTGGCGGGAAACGACACGCGAGGCGGCCGCCCAAGGGGGCGGCGCCGGCGCCGCCATTGCAAGGTCGTTGAGGCTGGTAGGCGGCAGTGACCCGGATAAGGCGTTTACGGGCCTGTTTATATTCGATTTTGATCAGGAAGGCCGCGTGCTGACGCATACGATTGAGACTGCGCAGGAGGGCGGCAACTGGGAGCGCGGCATGGGTGCCAAGTTTGTCGGGTTGACGGATTGGTTGCTGGGTGGCATTCAGCGCGATCCGGGAGGGACTCCGCAGATTCCCATGTTTGAACGGCGGAGGCGAACGTGATACGGTGGATTATACAGTTATTGTTTGTTACGATTTTCGGTGAAATATCCCGCTCTGGCGTTTGTATTTAGCGACATTGTTTTATATCGTGGCAGCCATGTACAGTACTGCGCTTGTCGCACGGCACCCTCTCCTACTCATAATGTGTACACTATGGCGTGAACTTTACTGTCAGGTCGGACGGCACTGACAATGATACTGTAAATGGGATAAAAATCGGTGCTTTGTTCACAAGTATGGATTGACTAACTATTGTGCATCATGAGCTCCCATAACCAGCGCAATACTCAGATACCCTCTCTGGAGAAGATGGGCCAGCCTGCGAGGCATTTCACAATATTCTGCCCGGGGCCTGTTTCTCTGCGCTGCTCATTCTCAAAAACCAATCGAGAGACAAAAAACACGGCATTAATTAGTTTTTTGTAGAGTTTGTACACTCTTGGACAAGAGTCTCTGAGTAAGATCTCTCAGGGTCAAAACCCTCTGGGTTAAGATTGGTCCCCTCACAGAAGCACAATCTCGCCCGCTGCATCACCCTCAAAGCCGAGCCTCGCCAGCTTCCTCGCCCTCGCCTTGTCACGGCTCTTCTCCCTCGCCTTGCTCTCCTCCGCGAGGCGCCGCACTAGCGCCAGCTCGCCCTGCTCATAGCCCCGCGGGGGAATGTCGTCACGGTCGAGGTCCATCTCGCCAAGCAGCAGTACGTTTTCGCCGCGCACGAGAAAAATGCCGTGAAAGATGTCGGCGTACAGTCCCCGTGGCGTCGTCGTCGCTGTCGCAGCCGCTGTCGTCTCGCTGTCCGCGGCCTCGGTGGGTGGTGGTGAAGGGGGTTGTAGGGCAAAGATGCGCTCCGTGGTAGATTGCAGCACAATGTTGGCTGGCCTCTTCCGTCAGCAAATGTAGCAAGCTTTGGGGGAATGGGCCGCACAATGAGGGAAATGTGCTTTTGGCTGAGAGGAGGAGAGATGTACCGAATTGATCCCAGCTTCGCAACACGCCGACGAGCTTGCGCCCGTCGCGCAGCACCACCATCAGCTTCTCTGCAATCGCACACCACAGCCCTAGTCAGCATTCTTCTTTCCTTCGTTTCTCAATACCCATTTTGCCGTCAGGGTCGATTCATACTATCCGTCAGATCGAGCAGCTGAGCCGCCGTCGTAAACATTTGCGGCGGCAGCTGCGCAGGCGGCGGCACTGCCGCCGTCATGCCGCCTCCTCCCTGATGAGGCGGTTCCGCGATAGTGAGATTTTCCATTCTATGTGTTTCGTTTTTTTTCTCGTAAATCATCCACCAAATCTATATATTGGTGTGGTTGTGTATAGAGTCTTGATTGAGGGCGCGAACCGTCCCTATAATCGCATCTTAGGGTCGTCGTTGCCTCTCTTCGTTTCGTCGTGCTGGAATAGTGGAGGGTCGAATCCTTGTCCAACCTCGCGAATGCGACTTCGATTGGCGCGGGAATCAACGGCGTTTATCGATAAACGGGGCGTCACGTGAACGATGGTCTGTATGCATGGCAACATGGAAATTTCGGACGGGCTCATTTTTTCGAGCACTCATTATTTATTAGTTTCTGTTTTTGTAGAGCCTATTTTGTATGGTCTCAGTATTACGTGATTAATCATATTGAAACGCTGTGATTGCGCTGTTTCAGTGATGTAGATCGTGCAATGGCCCTTGTCAAACAAGTTTGGAATGTTGGCTTTTCGACTACGTGACTACGTGTTGCATCTGCTACAGATCCTACAAATCGATGGCGCTTTTATGACAGTGTTTCTTCCCGCCAAATCTCCGAATTTCCACGTCGATTTGGCCGACCAGTCCGATGCAGCGAGAGCCAAGTAGCTAGACCTAAAGGATGGTCAGCTCGAGTATCGGCGCCGAGCCATGCTTGACTCGCTGCCTTGCCAGCACCAGACATGCCTCACGCGACTTGCCCCAATCCCCATTTGTTTCGACAGAGGGGCACGCCACGATGCTGGCACCTATGAGCTAAAATGGCTCGTTCATTTTGTCCGTCGGCTTGGAGGCGTTGACCGGTGCGTTCCACACACCAGCGAAGTCTCTTTTTCTTGTATTTTTCGTCCCATCTATGAAAACAGGTAAAGAAGCAAGAGAAGGATAAAGAAAAAAAAACATCAGTCCCCTCCCCGTGACAGAGGGGCGATATTGAAAAAAAAAAAAAAAAAAAGTACTAACGGTACGTATGCCCAGCTCCGAGGTTCCACCTAGTAAAGAGGAGCGGCTGGATAGCCGTGGGAGAAGACTAGAAAATTGCAATATGTGATGAGAATTGTATATTACCCGCGTAACCTGTGACGGGCTATGCTTGCCAATTCTTTGTTGCCCCCAGATCTATCAGTAGATAAACAAGCCCTTCCGCCAAACAACGCCGTATAATAAATGCATGTGAATTGTTTTGGGTAGTTTTCCTGCGTGTTATGCAGTATTGACTGAATGACAACATGTGGCTGCCATGCTGGCAGCAATGGCTTATTTTGCAGTCATTCGAGTTCGCAGTCATGAGTGAGCAATAGCAAGCTCGAAACCCTGGCCAGCGACAGACCGTAATGATTGCACGAGACTATTTTCTCTTAATCGCAGAGCGGTTCAGGGCTTCTTGCAACTCAGGTCGGGCCGCTAGAGCCTCGATGGCCTGGGCAAAGGTGAACCACTTGCGCTCGCGCTTGTGGCTCTCAGGCCACTCCTCGTACTGGCTCTGCACTGTGCCCTGGAAAAAGTAGTACTGGCTTTGGTCCTTTGACATTTTCGGGGGGCGCAGCTCCTCGATGACGCCAAGGTCAAACTCGACCTGAATGGTGATGCCGGCCTCCTCCCAAGCTTCGCGGACGGCCGCCTCTTGGCACGACTCGTCAATCTCCCAGCCGCCCTTGGGTAGAACCCAGCCTTTGCGCCGGGTCGATTGTATTAGCAAGACGAATTCCTGGTCCGGCGAGAGGGGAACGACGCCGGCAACGAGCCTAAAGCCTTTGGCATTGTAGCCTGGGCAAGTCAGCGAAACTGTTTCAAGCACGTGGCGTTTGGGGCTGACATCCGAGACTCGGAAAATAGTCAGGAGAGACAATTCTCCTTTGCGAGCTCGGCTGCAGGGTGATGGGTGCATGCACAAATGTGCTAGCGGCAGCCTGGGGCTCAGACAGTGACTCCTAGCCCAAGAGCGGTATGCGCGCGGCGGATGTGCTGCATGCAGGGCTGGTGACGCAGGGGACGACAACGACTTACGTTGTTTACTTCTGCCAACTCGCGATTCCATGGACCGCCCGTTGGCCTCTGTAGAATTTGAACCCGACATGATGAGTGTGGTTTCTTGTCTGCCGTTGGTGTCGTTTCGGATGGAGAGAGTGATGGTAGTTGATGATAGCTGTGGCGCAACCCTCAGCAAGCCCCAGTGGCGGTACTTTGAGTGTAGAAGGAAAAAAAGGAACGAAAAAGACCACAGGAAGGCCCCGAGGTCTGATTGCGAGGTGCGTGGATGCGCAGGAAGCGATCAAAGGGTATCAAGCTGCATGGTGATGGCGAATGAGGGTAATTTCGAGTAAGTTTATGATTGTTCAGAGAGATTAGGAGAGTCCCAGAAAGAATCCCGGACTGCCGGAGGGCGAGTTGGTGAGAGAAGAAAGGAAAAGGGACAGGAGAAATTTTGGCGCCCGGGAAAAGTTCTGGGGCTGGTTAGTGGTCTTCCTTGGTTTGTGGTAGGTGCTGTGGCACTGGTTAGCGGGCGACGCCAGTGGGCAGCGGCAGTGGGAACAGGAGAGGACAGGGGGGAGCTGCAGTGATTATAGTGGGCAGCTTGTTGTACCGTGGTACGCAATGTATCCGTACAGTGCACAGGAAAGGGTGACTCCCAACGTCGGCATAATTTCAGTTTCCAGTACCCAAAATTCCCTCAAGACTCGTTGTTATGACTTTGAATCACTTTGTCGGCTCAGAGTCTGGCATGTCCCCTGCCTTGTGCTCTTGCGGTGCTCGTCCACAATCACGGCAGCTGCAGACGGGTCGGTCGTACGACAGCCGGCCGGCTGCTAGTCACAGCGCGCGGTGTAATAGCAACATGCGCTGTGGGGTCGGTCTTTTTAGGGGCTTGCAGAGGGGCAGAGGGTCCTGGATGCATGCAGTTATTTTCGTGAGTTTTTTTTCTCTCACTGTTGAACGGAATTGGCCGTTTCAAAAATGCCAAGGGAAACAAAACGATGAGGCTGAGAGCCAAATCACCCATTCACCAAGTGATAACATTACCAACACACAATGCCTTGCATTGAGTATCTAGTTATATCTCGGGCCGCAGACTCACGATAGCTTCTCTTGTTCTGGCCACGCGCACGTGGGCAGCTCCCTGTGGCGTTGCACTGGGCGCCAACTATGACGCACGTCTTCTTCTCTTTACCCTAGGTACCTGCCCTATATCGAGGTTGCAGTGGAACAGCAAGGCTCGACGACCCAACAGTGGTGATTTCATCGCGTTGCATAGCAAGCACCTTCTTATGGATTGATACTGAAGTAGTCGTAAAGGCATGCAAATGCACCTCTGAAAATATCTGCGTATACCGTACCACATGGCAGATGATCGGCGTCCACCTACAGCCTCATCTCCAGACGACAATGCCTGGTGTTCCAAGGCTGCGAGAGCGCCCGTAACAGCATGCCGTCGCATCGACATGCCTCTCTCTGTCTCGCCATCATATCCCCAGTCGACCTGTCAACTCGGACTCGATGCAACGACTAGCTCCGCTCTCAGCTACCGCAGTAGCCAATCTTGCTGACCGAGTTGGTTGGTGTCTGCGCTGCAGCCGGCCTTCACGCCACCTTCCATCTCGAATGCATGCAGGCCGGGCATGGCTACCAATGCAAACTGCAGGGGCCAAGGCGCCTGACTGCCAACAAGTCACAACGACCCATCGCTCAGGCTTGCGAGCTAGCCCCGGATTTGTTCTGCTTGTTGCGCCAGTGCAGCCTCTTCTACCGATGTTACACAACGCTAGAGCGTCTAGGCAGAGAATCTTGGGCCTAATATCAAGAACCAGATCTCCGGGGCGCCACTGGAAAGGCGAAGAGGTGGCTAGGTGGGCGGTGGGAACGACTGAGAGATGCGTGTCGGGAGCGAACAATCGCAGCTAGACAGGGGGCAGATTGAAAACAAGGCTATGCATGCCATTTGTTAGTAAACTCGAGTGTTATATTCGATCGGCCTCCAGATATAGGTGCCGATGCAAACGACAGCAACGCAATGACAGTAATGCAGCGATACCGCCATTCGAATCGCTCAAAAGTACGATGCGGTTTGGCTTGAACGAGTGTTGCTTTGGGATGTGAAAATTCGGGTTCTTTGATTTGTTCGCTTCAGCATGATGGGAGGACAGCGTCATGCATCGGCCGTTGCCATTGCTTTTTGCGCTGCGGCTGTGATTTTTGCTTGGCGCCACTCGAAGTGCACAACTTCGAAAGCACGCATGGCGAGCTGGTTCACAAGATCAGGAAATGATGCAAAGAGCCAGTTGATATGCTGGTTTTGTGGCACCCCTTCATGCAAGGCTCCTGCGCGGACGACAGACTTTGCAGGGCATTTTCGTTTGTCGGCGAGAGAGTGGTGCATGTATCGCGGCATGCATATGTAGACTGGGATGCTGCCCTAAGACACATACATGCTTTGCCAGGGTGCCGTAAAGCAGAGATAGAGGTGCTATACACATTCACGGAGGCGTTGTTTGCTATGTTTTCTAGAACATAGGAAGTCGATATTTGCATGGTGAGGTTTAGCAAGTGACCCCTCTATTTGCTTGGCGGGGTAACTTTTCGAGGCGGCAGCGGGGTACATCCAAGGACACATGGAGGCGCCCTCGCCTCTTGTTAGATCGTCTTGGTCCGAATGCCTTTCTTTGTTCATGGTGCTGGCTAAACCGTCTCCTCACCACCCAATATGGGCTATTCTGCCGCTTGGTTTGACACGCTCAGCTTCGACTCCCGTCTACCTCCAACTCATCACCATCATCACCATCACCGCACCACCATCACTACACCACCATCATCGCACCACCCATTGCCACCCTATTTAAGCTCCATTTCGCTACCGCCCTACTACCTGCTCGTTGTCCATCCTGGCCCCATTCTTCTATCAGACTGCCACTCGACTTTCACCGCCCACAAGCCGTTGCTGATCTTAGCTCTGGCCTTTCGTGTCTCGCCGTCATCACTGACTGATACATCCACCACTGCAATCACAACAAACCACAACATGCTTCTGTCGCCCTCTGGATTCTTCGGCCTCTAAAGCATTTCGATCCTAGCACTTTGGCAGGTCACGCTGCCTCTTCAACACAACACCAGCCCCCGCGCTGCCCGATACCACCCAACGGCTTGCCCTTTTCAGGCACATTGTCGTTTGTCGATACACGTGGCTGGCCTCTGCTTGCACGCCACACGCAATGCAATTCGTCAACCTCCCGCCCAATGGCGCGCTCACAGACACCTATGAACTGGTTTCCCCAATAGGTATATTCCGGCTTCTTTCGTCTTTTGTTTCTTCTCGTTTTTTTCAAGCGTTCCACACTTGATAACTGCAAGCCCCTCACACGTGCTCCTATGCGAAGCTCTTGTTGGCCCGCCTCTACACTCGGCCTTTGCCCCGGTTGCATCGCATGCACAGCTTCGTCTTTCTTACGCCATCTCAGCCTACTTGTTTCACTTTCCCCTATTGGCAAGCCCACACTACTGCAGCCTAATGTCTCGGGCCGATATCGCCAGGTCCCTTTTGAATCCAAGTAATCTAAGTTGGAACTACCAGCCGACAGTGTGCATCTAGCGAAGTCATCTGTCCACATACCTCTCCTTCGTCTTTGCCGCTTTTCCCATTACAACTATCCATCCCTTGCCATTTACAATTTTTCGCGGCGATGCTGATACATACCCCAAATAGGCTATGCTTCGCAGTCTCACTGTGGCTACTGCTCCGGCAAAGACCGGCGGCCAGCTAAGCGTAAGGAATCTTCCCTAGAATTCCGCTGTTCCTGCTAATCATGCTCAAGCGCGTGGTATGGCTCATGCAAGCTGCGTCTAGCTCCTTTGACTAACATTTCGCAGGCATCTCGTATTACGCCAATGCCTCAGCTCTAAGCCCGGCCTTTTACCAGATTCTTCTTGATCGCTATTGGAGGCGGTCCGGTAAGCTTCTGTACCGTCCCAACCAGAGAGACTCTTGCTGTCCACACTACACGATTCGCTTAGACTCGAAAGAGTTTAAGCCCTCGCGCGATCAGAGGCAGACGATAAACCGCTTCAATTCCCATGTGCTTGGTGACCAGTACGTAAAGGAAGCCGCACGGCGATACCCAAGAACAAAGGAAGAATCCAAAAAGCGAAATAATGAATTCCAATTTCTTGAGCGAATTCATGAGGCAGAACATGCCACTCTGAAAAGGCCCCCAGAGCCTGCACATCGACTCGACATCACTCTGGAAGAAGACAGCTTCACAGAAGAAAAGTTCGCCGTCTTTGACAATTACCAACGGGTTATTCACAAGGACGATCCGGGTGAACGAACACGTAAATCTTTCACACGGTTCCTCTGTAGCTCGCCCCTGCGTCGGCACACCGAGACTCTCCCAGACGGCACAAAGAAGCGACTTGGCTCGTACCATCAGTGCTATCGCCTCGACGGTAAACTGGTCGCTATCGGCGTGCTTGACCTATTACCTCAATGTGTGAGCTCTGTGTACTTTTTCTACGACGAGAGCATCCACAGGTTCAGCCCTGGTAAGCTTGGCGCCTTGCACGAAATCGCACTCGCCAGTGAACAAGGCTACCGCTGGTGGTATCCGGGCTATTACATCCACAGCTGCCCCAAGATGCGCTATAAGATGGATTTTGCCCCTCAGTACATTCTTGATCCCGTTACCTTGAGCTGGGATCCGCTGGATAAGAATGTGCTTGCGCTGCTGGATCAGTCGTCCTACGTGAGTCTGTCCCAGCAGGCTGCCTCAGAGGGTCAACATCTCAATGTCTCCAACCCGAAAGATCAGGGCGAGAATGGTTATGACAGCCATTCGGATGATGACGGTACCGGCAAATCACTCTTTGACGCCAACATGCCAGGGATACCCTCCCTGGCCGAGATGGAAAATGTAGACATGGATGGCATCCGTGTTTTGGGACCGTCTCCTGTATTTTTATACAGTATGTCTGATCTAGTTGGTTGGGATGACTGTACCATCTATGACTGGCCCAAAATCAAGGCGCGAATGGCCGAGCTGGTGGGTGCCATGGGAGTAGACACGCCGCCAAAGCTATGCATAGACATTATGCGTCGTGGATAGAATGACGCTTGCGCATCAAATACTGCGGTAAATGAACTAGATCTTTAGACGACTGCATGCTCGTAAGGTAGGATCGATGTCTCTGTGCTCGATTATATTGGGGTGCTCGCATGACGGGTGTAGGGTACGGATGATTGTTGCAGGCAGGCTCACAATCTCTAATGCGTGTCGTTACAAATGAGAATACCTTCTAATTGACAATCCTGATAGTAATTGACAATTATCATCTCTGGTGACTGGCCATGGAGAAGGAGGAGAACGAGAACAAGCTCAAGCCCTTTCCATGTCGACTCTTTCGTGGATGGTCTCAAGTAATAAGTCTGTAGCGCCGTACTCGAATAGGTTATAATAGGATTCCCAAACCTACACCTTGCACCTGCACCCTCGGATGCTTATGGCAGTACCTGAAAGAAGATATCTTGAGCAAGCAGAAAAAGGAGAATGGCTGATTAGAATAAAGAAAAAAAATCAAGCAGCAGTAGCTAAAGAGCAGCAGTTTCTGTGCTCGCCGACTTGAGTGCCCCGCGCTTGGCAGCGCTTCTGACTGAATCGGGACAGCTCCATCGAAACTTTTCAGAAAACTTTTGGACCGCCCCTCTAACCAACACCATACGAACACTACAACGCAATTCAAAGGGAAGACTTCTCCGCGTCCGATAGCCCAGCGAGTTTTAATTATTTTGCTCAAAACCAATTGCCAGCTCACAAAAAGAAGATAAAGGAGCAAAACAACACAACCAGCATCGACCCGCCCACCATGGCGACGCAGCAAGCGCTCTTCTCCCCGGCCGAGCTCGCCTACTTGCGCAGCTCCCTGTCCCTGCACCCACCCATCCGCCCCGACGGCCGAGGCCCGCGACAGTTTCGCCCGCTGACAGCCGAGACGGGCGTGCTGCCGGGCACGCACGGCAGCGCGCGCGTCTGCCTAGCCGACGGCACCGAGGCGATTGTGGGAGTCAAGGCAGAGATGGAGCGGACTGTGGAGGGACGTGCCGGCGCCGAGGACCGGCTGGAAGAGGTCGAGACGCAGCGCGCGGGGGACGAGGCCGAGGCGCGCGAGAGGACGCGCCAGGGACGCGAGGGCTGGCTGGAGATGACGGTGGAGATACCAGGCCAGAGGGACGACGAAGCGTCGACGGTGTTTCTGGCCGAGATGCTGAGGGAGGCGCTGCTCGCGGACGGCGAGTTTGCGGGCAAGCTGTGGATCAACAGACGCTTTCACTGGCGGCTGTATCTGGATGTGAGTTTTACCGCCTTTGTCTACCCCCGACGTGGTTTGATTTATTTTTGTGACTGACTGATGTCGCAGGTTTTGCTGATATCACCGCCGCTGTCGTACCCGCTCCCATTGCTGTCTCTGACTACACATCTCGCGCTGCTATCGACGCGCCTTCCGCGGCTCAGATCGGAAGGCGACGAGGACCCCATGTTTGACGACGATTGGGACGCGTCCACATTCTTATACCCGCGCGACGGTGACGACGCCCGCCGCCGCAGCACCGCGGCTTCGCGGCCGCCGATTACACTGCTCGTCGTCGCCATTGGGGACAATGTCATCTTTGACCCTTCGAGGGAGGAGCTCGCTGTCGCGGACACGGCGCTTGCCGTGTCTGTCGCCGAATCGCAGGGGACGACGCGAGGGGGGAGGGAGCTGCGGCTGCTGTCGATGCGGACAGTCGACCCCCCGAGCAGGCTGACGCCGCCGGGCGTGCCACACGCGCCGACGCCTGCGCAGCAGCAGCAGCAGCGGCAGACGGGGGAGACGCCGGCGGGGGTGTGGAAGGCACCGCTGGGGGGGACAAAGTTTGGCGTTGTGGATGCGATACTGCAGGCAGTGCTGGAAAAGGGCGGCGTGGCGGACGATGTGCTGGACGGGCTGGAGGGTGTAGAGTTGGCGTAAGAAGTGGGTGTGGAAAAGGACGAATGGATGGCTTGTAGGCATATACGACTTTGCTTCAGCGTTGAATATAAATGAATACTTATTGAGCATCATACGAGTTGGCGCGGTGAAGATGGACGAGATGAGTGGAAAACGCATTGTTAAGAAACCAGCCTAAACCGCCCTTAACTCTAGAAAGACTGATTTACAGCTGGGAAGACAAATGCGCGTAGGTGAATGCCAATGAACCGCTGTTATGAGAGAGTATATGCTACACATTTTACGTATGACAAACTTTCAGCCTTTGCTTAAAAGATGCCAAACCACTTCTTGCGCTTCCCCACCTCCTCGGCCGGCTTCTCCGGCATCTCTTTGCCCAGCGCCGCGGCCTCAATCTCGGCGTCGGAGCGCTGGTCGCCCTTGCCAAAGACCATGCCGACGGGGTCTCTGGGCTCGATGCCGTGCATCTTCATGTAGTAGCGGCGCTTGGCGACGTCGTCGAGGTGGCGGGTGCGGTGCTCGCCGGCCTTGAGGGCCTTGTCCTTTTCGTGCGACAGAATGACCTCTTTCCAGGCGGCGAAGAAGTAGGCCGGGTCGGAGAAGAGCGCCGACGTCGGAGGGACGAGATCCTTGTAGGGCGAGTTGTAGGCGTAGTTCATGAAGAAGGTGTAGATGCCCATGGCGAGGAGGGTGCCCTGCGGGAGGTGTCAGTAGTCAGAACGAGCGCTGATGAAGGGAATGAATCGCACCATGGTGATGCAAGTGTGCAGCATCTTGCTGTGCCAGAACCAGTGCTGCCACGAGCCCTTTGGTGCCATTGTGCCCGGGTAGCTACGCTGGCTCTGCGCTTGCACCTCGGCCTCGCTCAGCGGTGGGCTGTAGTGCCGGGGCAGCGGTGCCTTGCTCCTGAGGCGAGAGCCGTGCGAGGGGGGATTGAACCGAGCGGGCTTCTCGAGGACAATGGGCTTGCCGTCGGCGTTTGTCGAAGAGGCGGCGTAGTAGCGCACGTTGATAGACTGCGTGACGAGCGAGGGCGGCGCGCCGACGAGGCCCCGCCAGAGAGGGCTCTGAAGTGGCAGCAAGAAGCGCGGGATGACGCTCCTGGAGACGGCCATGATGCGGTTGTGCGGGTTGGGACGCGATGCAGGGCCCCTCGTTTCGATGACGGGCAAGAGAAAAGACGATGCTATCGCGAAAGATGGATAGCTCGGGGAAAGGAAATTCCCTTTCCAGAGCGGGTTGCCGCGCTAAGCCAGATTGTGCTCGGGAGGTGAGGGCAATTATGGAGATGGTAATAAGGCCAGTTCTGTAAAGAAGCAGTCCAGAAGCTTTGTGTCCAATTGAATGGTACAGTCATCAGTCCGGGGGAAAGTCACCGACAGTCCTTCGATTTTTTCAACGGGTCACGCTGCTGTAGTCATCGACGGGTAAATTCGGGATGGAATTTGCTCGGCGTTGATGAGCCTGGATCCACCACCAATACGTCCTGCGTAATAGTCGAGCGCTGATTGGTTTAGAGCCGCCCCCATTCGCCCCCGGCGTGCCCGCCACAGGTGGCTCAGTCCACTGTAGTGCCAGCGCTACAGCGCATTTCCAGCGCTCGTACAGCGTGCAGGGGCCCAAGGCTAGCATGCTTTTGTCGGGCATGCTGTCATGAACTATTTTTTCTCAATCCTGTTTCCCTTTTCCCTCCCCTTCCTCTCTTCCAACCACAACGACCTAATAACCAATCCAAGTCTTGACGCCACCCAAAGAAGACTACCCTCACAAGGTTCTTTTTTGGATTCTTCAATAGCACGCTTTAACTTACGACTCTTTACGTCTTCTTTCTTCTACACATTTCATCACAATGGCTGGTGGTAAGTGACGCTCTTTCTCTCCTGTCGACCCATCCCCGTTGTCTCCGTCGGCCCCGCGAAGCGGTAGTTAGAAGGTGCCTGGAAGGGCAAGAGGATGTTGGTCGATGTCTCTTTGGACTGCTCAGCGCGCAACTGGCTTGCGATGAACAAACTCTTCAGAGTCGAGCAAAATGTCGCATGCGTCGGCTCTCCTAGCCGAGGCTCGCAAACCTTGCGCGCGGCAACAAAGGAAAAGCTGGCAAGCAGTCCTGCGCCATTTACGATTGACGATTGAGAGTCGCTTCATCTCCGGAGTACATGCCTACGCTACCGACAAGCATTGCCCTTGCGCGACGACGCGCGTTTGCGCTACAGCAGCCCAACGCTCAGCCGCCCAATGGCCGTTACACGACAGGAACTTGCACTCAGCGATCAATTGAACTAGACGGCTAACAAAACATGTCCCAGGCGACGCTAAGAAGGGTGCCAACCTCTTCAAGACCCGCTGTGCTCAGTGCCACACCGTCGAGAAGGGCGGTGCCAACAAGATCGGCCCTGCTCTGCACGGCCTCTTTGGTCGCAAGACCGGCTCCGTCGAGGGCTACTCCTACACCGACGCTAACAAGGGCAAGGGCATCACCTGGAATGATGATACGCTCTTTGCCTACCTCGAGAACCCCAAGAAGTACATTCCCGGCACCAAGATGGCCTTTGGTGGTCTCAAGAAGGAGAAGGACCGCAAGGACCTGATTGCGTAAGTGACGTCACGAGACTCAACACATGCAGCTTGCATGCTAACAAGGACACCACACAGCTACCTTAAGGAGTCGACCGCTTAAGCGCATGCATATGAACGCTCTGCGAAACCACAGTAATTGTACCAATGATATGAACAAGACTTTGTTATTTCTGATAGACGGATGGGAAAATGCCGGCGATTAGTGTATTATAGACCACTTAGAGGGTTTGCGCCAATACCAGACGACGGCGCGCCCAAAGCTCTAAACAGAAACTCCTCTTTTTGCGAGCTTGCTCGCGTAATTTCACAGCTAAGATTGAATTAGAATGTGAAAGTGTGTCAGTAAGGGTACTCGTCCTGATGTTTTGCAGAATATGATTAGTTTTCCATCTTCAGCTGGTTCTCTTATACACGTTTGGATCGAGGCCAACTCCAAAGTATGTCTCTGGCGTTTTTCGTCTTTTTACTAAATTTACTGTTCGACATCTGCGTCCTCGAGATGACGTTTTATCGGGCGTATCGTCGCATTTGTCCACTGGCCAGTTCCATCTGCGCCGACTCAACTTCTGCTACACGACTCGAGTACCTAAGATCGCCAGGCCCGTCTACAGAAATAAACTACCTCTTGTCACGATTTCTACTTCAAAGGTAGAAATCAAGAAGCTCAGACATGAAACTAGGTATCGATTATGAAGAAAAAGATCCTAGATAGTTTATTTCAAATCTGATAGAGTATCTCTTTTTTTAGGCCTGCAGAGACTTAAGTCTTTGCCCTTCGCGAGACGAGGTCGTGCCCAAAGCACTACTCACAATCAACTTGGTATCAAACGTTATTTACACGCCACCAGCCAACTTTGCCCTCATCTTCTTAACACCTCTCTCTGGATTGGCCACAATCGGCCTGCAGGATAGAGGAAGTCAAATCGTGGCTTCAGCAAAAAAAAAAAAAAAAAAGGTCGTGCCAATGGCAATACTCAAATTCACGGGATATCAATACTACACGCCACCAGCCAATTTTGCCCTTAACTTTCTATACACCTCTGGCTTGGTCACGCTCGGCCGCGTGATCCTGAGCGCGGCCTCCCAGTCATGATCGCTAATTTCCCCCATGGGCGCGCTGTCGCCCGCCTGCAAGTAACGGGTAATGGCAAACTCGGCCGCGTGCTCGTGCAGGCCGCTCAGATCCGCGCCGGAAAAGCCCTCGCACCGCTCATCTCGCGCGATGCGGTCGAGCCGCGCAAACTCGGCGTCGGTCGCGCCAACGTGCCGCGTGCGGTAGATGGCGAGGAGGATATCGACGCGCTCGGCGGCGGTGGGAAGATCGAGGAACAGCTGTTTGCTGAGACGGCCGGGCCGGAGCATAGCGTCGTCAATCATGTCGGGCCGGTTGGTGGTGCCGATGACGTAAACGCCGTCGCGGCCGCGAGCGCCATCGAGCTCGGTGAGGAGAGCGTTGACAACACGGGTGCCGGCTTCCGAGGCGCCGCCGCCGTCGCGGCGCGGCGCGATGGAGTCGAACTCGTCAAAAAATAAAATGCAGGGGGTGGAGGAGCGGGCGCGGGAAAAGAGCTCGCGGACGGCGCGCTCCGACTCGCCGACGTACTTGTTGAGCAGCTCAGGCCCGTTGATGAGGATGAAGCTGGCTTGGGCCTCGTTGGCGACGGCCTGGGCAACGAGCGTCTTGCCGCAGCCGGGCGGGCCCCAGAGGAGGCAGCCGCCGGCGCGCGTCAGGCCATAGTGGGCGTAGAGCGCTGGGTTGGCTATAGGACCGACGATGGAGAGCTGCAGCTGGGCGCGGACGGAGGCGAGGCCGCCAACCTGGTCCCAGGTGACGTCGGGAACGGCAGTGAAGCCTTCCTTGCGGAGCATAGGCACGTAGTCGTCGAGGGCGGCGGCAAAGTCGGCGAGTGTGAGCGGTAAGCTGTCCCGCGTGACGGCGATGCTGTCATCGTTGTCATCTTGGTCGTCGTAGATGGTCTTGTCGGGATTGGGGTAGTAGGTGGAGCGGGAACGGCCAGCGGCGTTGCGCACGGCGTGCCGCACAACCTGGGCAATGTCTCCCCCGACGAAGCCGTCCATCTTCTTGGCGAGGCTGGCGAAATCCAGCTGGTCGTCTACGGCTCGCTGGTCGATGACGGCGCGCAAAATGTCCTCGCGCTGTTTGATGTTGGGTACGGATAGCTGTAGACGCACGTCGAACCAGCCCCCCGTAAGCAGCGTCATGTTGACGTCTGCCTCGCGCGCCGCCGTCGCGATGCAAACAACATGCGCCTTTTGCGCCTTGACGCGCCCCATCTGCCTCTTGAACAGGGACAGCGCGCGCAGATGCTGCTGCTCATTCTGCGATGCGTCGCTCGTCTTGGGCAGGAAGTGCTCGATATGCTCCACATAGAGTATGGATGGCGCTGACGCGAGCGCAGCGTCGAACGCTTCGGTGAGGCTCTTGTCAATGCGCTCGGGTTCATCAAAGCACCGCGTCATGTTGATGAGGGCGATACCCATATGTGCGGCAAAAGAGCGGATGTAGGACGACTTGCCGACGCCCGAGGGGCCGGTGAGGAGGATACCGAGGAGACGCTCGTCGCTCGGGTCATAGCATTGCGGCACCACGAGCAGATTTTCCAAGTCAAACAACAGGCTGTTGTATGCTTTCCCGAGACCCCCCAATATTGGACGGTCAACATGTGATTCGACATCGAAGAGTGGACCTCGAGGTTGTTTCTTTTGTAGCTTGCTGTGATCGGCCGGCTTGCTCTCTGTGAGCTCTTTCGGTGTCGACACTGCGCTCCTCTCGTCACCTTGCGCCGCATCTACCCTTCGCTTCTTCTTGGCTGGCTGCTCGCCATTGATCGTCGCTGCCGGCATCGTCGCCGGCTCAACATTCCAATGCCTCGTCATCTGCCGGTTCAGCAGAAATCGCTCGTCGCTCTTGTCGTTGGGATCGTCTACATCAATTGCCGCCTCTGAATCATCGCTCTCGTCGGCCGCCTCCTCCTGCTTGCGCACGTCGAGGACTCTAAACAGCGCATCCTCGAGCGGACGCTTTTTTTGCCGGCTGAGGCTCGAGTTGGACGTCTTGACGGCCGTATAGGCGGCGCCGACCGTCTTGAAGAGCTTGCCGTCGTTGCTGTTTTGCTCGAGCCGCTTGATTACCTGGTAGACGTCGAGGTCAAGCCGGTTGCGCAAAGGGGGCGGCATGAGTTAAACGCGGCCGATGTCTAATTCGTTGCTGGAGGAGGGTCTGGCTTCGCTGGCGCGTCTCATGATACACTTAATGTGTGGTTAGATGCGAAATTGTATTCCCAAAAAGGCAATATTAAAGATTTTATGTCGTTGCATGATATCCTTAGATAAGAGATATCAGAGTGGGTCGCTGTGTGGACCCTGTAGGTAGTTGACTGCTTGACAGATGGCAGGCAGGTATAGCAGAGTTGAAAAAAATCACTGATTTCACGAAAGTAGAAGTCGGACTTGAGTGACATTAGGTCATAATTTTAATCAATCACGTAGCCCGTGTTAGGTGACTGACATCGCCAACGAAAGTCAATCGGGCTGTCGATCGCGCCCGTACCGGCGGCGCCGCGGCGCAGCTTGATGAAAGTCGTTCTTCACTGGCAAGTCTCAAAAGCTCGGTGGCAGTTTCCTCCGCGGGTATGTACACCACGAGAACTAGGTAGGTATGGCCGTCTAGAATCTGATTGAGTTCTGACTATGCACGCACTTTGACTCGTCACAAGACTTCCAAGCTGGAATTTCGAGAAAATCTTGATGCTATTCTCATGCTGGCCATCTCTATCCGGGAGACACCATAGCTGCCAGGTCCATTGTACCTTTTTTGCCGCCAATTGGGTCGGCTTTCAATGTCGAGGCTTCATTTCTGAACCACATTCTTGATGGGTGGATTTTGCACATTGTCTTGCATTTCGATACCCACATTGTCCTTCTACATCTCAAAGACCATCCAGCGGTTCATAGTCCCAGCATACGGAATCCAAGACACCAACCACAGAGCCAAGCGCGGCCAAAAGCCCAACAACTTGACGGCTGGATTATCCGTAACCGTGTATGCCTTTACAAGCTGCAGTCTCTTATCCAGCTTCAGCACGTCTGCGGGACTGCCAGCCGCGTAGCCAACATGCACGTCGAAGCTCCCCGGCCGGCGAACCGTCCGTCTCTGCAATGCCGCATACAACGGCGAGAGGGCATCAAACACAATCTCCCCACCACACGGCGCAAAGCGGTCGACGAGTCTCTGCACAAGCGCTTCGGCGTCTGCGACGCTCAGATACATGAGTAAGCCCTCCATGATGACGAGCGTTGGGCGGTCGGCGCCGAGGTCCTCAAGCCACTCGGTTGTTGTCACATCCGCCGCCACCATATTGTACGCATATTTGCCGCCTCCACCAGCGACCGCAGGCGGCTCAGGCAGAACGGCGGTCATGCGGCGCCGGGCGTCAATGACGTCGGGCAGGTCGAGGTCGATCCAGCGCACATCAACCCCGCACTTTTCGCGCAGGCGCAGCGCGCGGGCATCCAAGCCGCACGCGAGATGCACGACAGCGACGGGCGCGTCCCGGTGCCGCGTCAGAAAGGCAGATGTGACTTCGTCGATGGTGCGGGTGCGCATGCGCAGCAGAGTGATGGGGACTGGGAGCCCGGACGGGGTGCGCAGTCGCGGGCCGAAGTGGTCAAGCACAGCGACGGCCCAACGGTCGGCGAGGAGGGGTCGCGGGTGGTAAAAGTCCAGGTACTTGGCGCGGAGCGTGATAAGGAGCGTCTCCTGCACGCCGGTGAGGGCAATGGGTGTGTCTGCTGGGAGGTTGCTTGGGTTGGCGGCCATGGCTGCTATGCGATCGCGTTCGGTAGGTTTTTGGTTTTTCTGCTGTTGAATTCGCTGTCTATGTTTCTAATGAGGTTTGCTAGACTCTCTATATATGCAGATGAGTAAGTAATAGTTATTGGCAGCAATTGTCTATGCATCTTATGCAGCTATAGCCTGCCTCCTGCATAAAATGATGCAGGCAGAGCTGACTCTGAGAGTAAACGTCAAACATTTTTTTTTGGAAATCAAGTGATACCATGTCGGCGAAGATTTAAGCGAACCCGAAGAGCTGTCTCTCTTTATCGAGTGAGTAAAAGCCTTCGAGAGGACAGATCCATGCAAGAGCAGGCCGTCACGACAGCAACAGCAGCAGCAAAAGCACAGGACAGTCAGTCATTGGCCGATTCCACGCTGAAAGCAATGGTCCGACGTTTGGACTTGACATAAATCAACTCGCCACATGATAATTGAAAACCTTGGGGGCGAGTCGTGGGCGGACCCCGTCTTTCCTTGCCCAGCGTGGCATGATTTGACCTCGACACAGGATCACATGTTGCCAGCCTCGCACGACCCGAATGCGGAATTTCGCAAGGGCAGAATATTTCTGATTGTCGAGCATCGCAGATCTTGAGCAGCTTTCGGACACAACGCGATTGCGCATAGCAAGGAGCCTCGCCGCTGGTTCGAGCAGTTGGAACCGGGCTACTGAGCGGTGGTGGAGACTTGGAGACAGGGCTGGACAAGTTCCGTGGTGTGGAGGGTGGACTCAACTATGGTTGATGGCTGGGTGCGTGCGATTTGTTTGGATAAGTCGGCAGTATGTGGTTGAGGTGGCTATCGTATGAGAAAGAGGGGAAATGGAGGAGAAAACTCTGTTGCGGGATATTGGCAAAAATTGGTCATGCCTTGTCTCGCAGCTAGCTGTCTTGAAGGTTTCTGGAAGCCACCATCGTTGGTCAGCCAAGACAACACATGGAGTACGGGTGGAATCTGTGTGCGAAAGCCCTTTCTTTCTTTTTATGATTTGCTTGGCAAACACGATGTGCCGCAATCTATCTTCCAAGCCCTTGGCATCGTGCTTGGCCTCAGGCACGCCACACATGGTTGCATGGCCATCCTTCCCAGACGCACGGGCATGAACAACGGCATGGTAAGTCGAGTCCCGGTCAACCGACTCGACCCGAAGTAGTTCGGCTAACGGGCTTGCACATGTTGATCGAAAAGTTAAAGTGCCTTTTTCGTTTTTTTCTTCCTTTTTTCTTCATGCAAGCTAGTTCTGTGGCCCTTGGGCTTACTGAGAGAAGTTGGCCGCTGCAGGGAAAAGAAGCGGGCCTACATACTAATTCCATCTTATCAATCGAATCAGTGACCCACTCTCACCACAACTTTCCTCGGTTCTCTCGTGTTTTTTCTCTACCCACACGGGACATATTGACAGAGTTTTCTTTCAACACTGGCGCTATTGCAAAGCAGGGGGTCTAGACCCTCTGCCGATATCCGACTGCTCTTACTCGAATTTCCCGTCAAGTTTTGCGCAACATAAACTTAGTGTCAAGCCACGTGGTTCGAGTATCACAACTATTCGAGCAAACAATAAGACGACTTGCACAGCATAACATGTCACATGCATAGGGCCAGTACACAGAGTTGCCGACTTATAGGCCAGTGACTGGCAGACTTTGGGAAAAAAAAATTTGGTCATGAGAGTTAATATAAGCAAATCTAGAGGCACCAACACAAGGCTGGTGTGGAGAGAGAGGGGACCCTTGAGCGCACTGGCGCAAGTTTGGGGCTGCCCCATGGAAGCTGAACGATGGTCCGACGTTCTCGGACCACGGAAAACGGGGGCATGCTCTCCACCACCAGCGCCGACTTGTCAATTCAAGTGCCGGCGTCGTAACTAGTTAATGGCAACGTCTGAGAAGGGCAACACTTGCCGTGCCGGCAACGAAGTCAGGGCAGACACTCGCCAGAATGAGAGGGAGAATAGAGGGGACTGCGTATCGGGCCCGGACCGTTGAGCTGAACGAAAAAGACTCGCCTTGCTCCAAGATATCCGGGTCAGTGAAAGGGCGGGCCCAGCTGGCTGGGACCGTGAGATTTTAATGGCGAACCAATATCAGATAAGAATGGTGACGATCCCCTATTGTCGAGAGTGAGTTCACGTTGCACTCGAACAACTATTGTGGTCTCACATTGAGCATTGCATACACTTCTCTCACCGGCGTGTACGCTCAAGAGCAGTGAGGTTCCGAGTCACTGTTGTCGTACTACATACATGTCAAAATTGGCAAACACCTTTGTGTTGTCAACGGTTGAACAGTACTCGACCCCCGCCTCTGTGTAAAGCAAAGCACAACCCGACTGTTCCATTCAAGTGCCTTTTATTCCTCTTCGACTCTCCTTTGACTTCTCATCTGAATCATTACCCAACACCCCTTGTGCTTCTTTCGGTCAAGTCAGCCCTACCATGGCCAGCCGAGCGCGGGTCTCTATCCTCGGCCTCTTGCTGGCGCTCCTCGGCCTCGCCGGCGCCGACGTGACCAGTCCCGGCGCCCACGGCTTTCTCGGTTTCGGCATCTCGCTCTACGAGCCTTACTGCGCCTGGGCCTGCTCTTTTTTGCTCTTTGTGCCGCTCAATTGCACCACGGCCGACCTGGCCATTGTTGTGCCGCGCAACCTACGCCGCCGCCACGAGGATGACGAAGCGGCGGAGCCCGTCTACCCTAGCGGCGACGGCTGGGCCGTCACGACCGAGACGACGCCGACGTGCCTGTCGCGCAACGAGTATTACCTACAGACACTGGCGTACTGCATCAAGTCGCAGTGCAAGACGCTGCACGTCAGCGCGGCGGAGAGGTTCTGGGAGGAGCAGCTGGTGAAGCTGCCAGACGGGAGCGGACCAAAGTCGTACACGGAGGTACTGGAGGGTATTAGGGAGGCGCCGACGCGGCCTTTGAATGCGACAGAAGTGCTCAACTACACGGCGCTGATACCGGAGGAGATGTGGAAGGCGCAGTACGCGGACGTTTACCACGGGGCGAGAAACGAGATCAAGCATTCCCTGTACAGCATCATTCTTCTTGTGACTGGTGCGGGCATCCCAATTGCAGTTTCGCTGTTGCGCTTCCTTCCGTGGCCGGCGACTTGGGTCACCAAGGTGAATGCATACCTCATCGACCCGCCGCTGGTTGGCTCCAAGCACTCGACGCCCATCTGGGGTCTGGGCATCATGCCTACACGCGGCCAGGCGCTCTTCATTCTCCATCTCTGGGTGATGAACGTGGTCCTCTCATGCGTTGGATATGAAAGTGAGCCGGGCAGTGGGGGCGAGACTGCCAGAGCCGAAATCATGAGAGCCGTCGCCAACCGCATGGGCGTCTTGGCGTATGCGAATGTGCCCCTGGTTATTTTATACGCCGGCCGCAACAACTTTTTGCTGTGGCTGACCAACTGGTCGCACTCGACGTTTCTGCTCCTGCATCGATGGATGGCGTTTATCTGCATGATGCATGCGGTCCTGCACAGCTTGGTGTACCTCGAGATTGCGCTGCACACGGAGGGATGGGCGGACGAGTTCACCGAGCCGTACTGGTACTGGGGCTCCGCTGGCACAATTGGATTCGTGATTCTCTGCGTAAAGTCGATCCAGCCGATTCGCCAGCGCATCTATGAGATATTCCTGGCGGCACACATTGTCATCACAGTCTTGGTCATTGTCTGTTCATACAAGCACGTCAATGTCAAGTACACGGACGCATGGGGGTACCAGAACTGGCTGTGGATGGCCTGCGCCATCTGGGGCTTTGATCGTCTTGTGCGCCTCGGGCGCTCGCTGCGTGCTGGCTTCAAGAGGGCATACTTTACGCCGATTGACGAGGATTACTACAGGCTGGACGTTCCGGGCGTCTCGGCGGATGGTCATGTGTACCTTTACTTTCCCACCATCAGCACTTGGCGCTTCTGGGAGAACCATCCATTTTCTGTTGCTGGCGTGACATGTTTGCAAGAGATTGGCTCCACGGCCAGTTCCGAGTTGAGCGGCGAAAAGGGTAAGGAAAAGGAGATTGCCGCAAGTACGATTCCGATCGGGAGCTCTTCGGGAAGCGGATCAGACAGCGAGTCGGTTACTATCCGCAAGGAGTCTGGCATCGCCGTATTTATCCGACGACAGAGCGGCGTGACAGCTCTCGTCGCTAAAAGGGGTCCCTGCGCCAGCGGTATCCCCGTCTTTGTCGAGGGCCCCTACAACCACAAGATGACATTTGTGCAGGAAGACCACCCGGAGCCGAGCCACGACTTCCCCAACCTGCTGTGCATCGCCGGCGGCGTCGGAATCACGGGCGTGCTCCCCGCGCTGGACAGGTTCAACACGGCGGGCGCAGCGGCGCTGGGCACCAAGAAGCTGTACTGGGGCGCGCGAACGTGGCCGCTGGTGCACGAGGTGGAGCGGATGCAGCTGCTACAGGGACGGCCGGCCAGCAAGGAGGGCAGCAGCAGCACCATGTCACAGAGGCGTTGGGGCGACGTGGACGTAAGACTGGCGGTGGGCGAGCGGCTCGATATTCGCAGAATCCTGACCGAGGAGCTGCGGCGGCAACAGGGCGGCACGGTGGTGGTGGTGTGCGGCCCGGCGGGCATGGTGGACCAGGTGCGGTGCGTGGCGTCGGCGCTGGGCAGACACGGTGAGAATGGCAAGGCGGTGGTGATGAAGCTGATGATTGAGAGCTTTACGTGGTAAGCTGATGGTGACGAGACGATGTTGACGGCCGAAGCAAAGTATCTTTATTCGAAGCGTTCTGGAATTTTCGGGATGAAAATAGTATGAGGAGTATCAATTAGACTGTAGGTAGATGCAATGATATGCATTTTCCGCGAGAAGAGCAACAATAGTGCCCGTGGCACGCATTCGGCATTCGTCTCACTGCCTCGTTTAACGCTAGACAAGACGCCATCTGCACTGCTCGATTCGTCGTTCATCGCCGAGTGAACTACTACACGCCTACCCCCATTGGATCACAGATTGACCTGCCATTGCGAATCTGAGGCATCTGAGGTAACAAAGGGCGGGATATCAAGGTCGCGCGTTTCCTGGCATTTTTGGAGCGCATTGCGTGCTTTGAAGCGGTGTGTGTTGGGGGAGCAAACGGTGGAGGATGACAAGTTCTGTCAATGGGTACTGGGCCCTTGTAAATTTCGAAATCGAGGTTGCAATTTCAGGGTTCCCACTAAATGACTTATCTAATACTGCATAACTTCAATAACTACATAGGTAGGTACGAATATTCGCACATAAAGTTGTCAAGTGTCCCAGTGCCAAAGACCCCACCACCCAGGCAGTCATCGGCGGGTCAGCCAGCCGCCTAGTGACGATATCGCGGGGCACATGCGCACCATCTCGATAACGAATATGTTCACGTAACTCTAACCAGACATTACCTACGGCCTCGCAGCCAACGTCAATCCTTCAATCACCGAGGCCCAACCCATCCAGCTCAAAACCTCACAGACATCATGGGCGGCAACACCAGCAAGGTCACCGCCCAGGACAAGTAAGCAAACGCGCCGCCACCCTCCCCCCCCCCGTGTCTGCCCTCGTGCCTGGCTAACCACCGCGCCACTACCCACCCACTCCAGGGCGATTCTCGATCTCAAGATCCAGCGCGACAAGCTGCAGCAGTACCAGCGACGCATCGCCGTCCTCACCGACAAGGAGACGGACGTTGCGCGGCAGATGCTCGCCAAGGGCGACAAGTCGCGGGCGCTGCTCGCGCTGCGGCGCAAAAAATACCAGCAGGGCCTGCTAGCCAAGACAGACGCGCAGCTCGCGCAACTGGAGCAGCTGACGGCGAGCGTCGAGTTTGCGCAGATTCAAAAGGACGTCGTGTTTGGGCTGCAGCAGGGGACGCGGGTGCTGCAGGAGATTCACCGCGAAATGGGCGGCCTTGAGCACGTGGAGAAGCTGATGGGCGAGTCGGCCGACGCCATCGCGTACCAGAACGAGGTGAGCGAGATGCTGGGCGGCCGCATCTCAAACCAGGACGAGGACGAGGTCGAGGACGAGCTGGCAGAGATGGAGGGCCAGATTCGGGGGCGGGCACCCGTCGGCGAGGAGGAGCAGCAGCAGCAGAGGCTGCCAGAGGTGCCGACGGGGAAGCTACCGGAGCGTGTGCCGGACAAGGAGCCGCTACAAGAAACGAGGCAGGCCATGCTGGCAGAGTAACCTGGAGGGGGTTTTCAGTTTCTTCTTCTTTCTCTTTCAACCATCATCGTTATCCTGGTCACGCATACGATTGGGCGTAAATGGTACATATACAGCGCTGCAGTAGATATCCACATACGACGACGGAATCTTTTTGCCATTGTGCTTGGAAACGGGCAAGTACCCGTCGTCATCATCATTATTTAACGGACTCATCTTTTCATAGAATTTTACAAAAAAAAATACGGCATTCCCCGAAGTTTTCAGCCTGCATACTTTGTGATCAGCCTCTTCATAATACCCATAGCGCTGCCGCGATAGCCTCCACCAAACATGGCAAAGTGATTAAGATGATGATAGCTGTTCTCGTTAGCACAAATCCCAAATCCAGGACGGTTTCTGAATCAGAAAGCGAGAAATGGCAACCTACAGCTCGTATAGCGAAACCCGATCCTCCCACTCGTCTTGCGGCTCCGCTTTGGGCACCAGCCTGTGATATTCCTCCCAAAACTCTCTCCCGAACCCGCCAAACATGCGCATGATGCCCAGCTCGTACTCTGCGTGACCGTACACCGCCGACGGGTCATACACGACCTCTTCCACGTCGCCGCCGCCGCCGCCGCCTCGGCTCGCGAAGCGTCCCCGCGCGTGGTTTCCGCTCCACAAGTCTCCGTGCACCACCACCGGCCGCGACGTCGCTCGCGATGCCGCTCCGGTGGTCGTGCTGCCCAGCAGCCGCGGCACCACCCTCTCCGCCACCTTTTCCACCGCGTCCGCCAGCGCCGCGTCCTTTCCGTGATTTTCGGCAGACGCGCGCAAAATGCTGCGCAGACGACGGTTGGCGTAAAAGTCGGGCCACGACGCGCACCAAGTATTGTCCTGCGCCGTGGCGCCGCAACACGTCGGCACAGGGAAGCCAAAGACGGGGCTGTCGTGGCCGGGAGGAATCGGCGCGGGCGTCGTGTGTAGCTGCGCGAGCTTGGCGGCGAGAGACGGCGACGACGAGGACGAGGACGAAGAAGTGCCGAGGAGCTCGAGAAAGTCGGTTACGAGGAAAAAAGTATCCGCGGCGGAGCGCATGGCGCCGTGGGCGTACGCGCGCGGGCAAAAGTTGGGCACGGCGTCGGCAATGGCGTTGAGGGAAGCGTGCTCGCCTACTTTTCTGTGAGCATTTTCCAAAAAAAAAAAATTTATTTTTCATTCCGTTGCTTGCTCGTTGCAAGAACAAGAGCAACAGTTGAAGAGAATTTTTACCCTTAAACATGACTTCCGCGTCAGCGCCGCGTCCCGTCTTGACAAAGTAGTGCGTGGGCTGCCCGTCGGCCGTCGTCGACAGCTTAAAGGTCGAGGCGAAGCCGGAGCCCCCGTGGGAGCGCATCGTGGTGGCGCTGGCATTGAGGCCGAGCGCTTCTAGAATAGCGTTGTCCACTGCGGGTGACATTTTTACATCAGGTCGTTTTTGCTCCTGTTTACTCAATCATGGTTCATGGCATTGTGCCAAGTGTTGGCTACCTCAAAGACGCAGCTAGAGAAGTCCGACTCTGTGACGTCAGGTTTACATACCCCAATTTTAAAAAAGGTGCGACAGAGACAAGCAGCATGAAATGGTGGAGAACAAATTCAAAAAAAGGGCCAAGCAAGTAAAGTTTCATTCGTAATCTAATCTGTGGTATAATATATAAAAATTCTATCCGTCAAGTCCGTAATAGCCGCTTCAAACGCCATGGTCAAATTGCTCAAGTCAGAGTCCGCCCCACATGCCGGCGCCGCTCGTCCGGACTCGTTAGCCGGCAACCTGCAACACGCCGGCACTGGATGCAGGTGGCCTGATCTCGTCAGGGCAGGAACATGACTGAACCTCAGTGGTGCGCTTCTAGAGCTCGTAATTTTGAATGAAAAAGCGGTAAATAAAAAAAATCGATCCTGCTTTTCCTTTGCAGGTCAAAGCAAGTGGGTATAGTAGAGTTGGCGGACATGGTGTGGGTGCATCGAGAGTAGAGCATCTACAGTAGACGCCTCTCAGACGAACACTCAGCTTCCGACTCAATATTTAGCGACGCAGTCTCGGAGCTGAAGCCGTTGTTGTTGCGGGTAGGGTGGTTGTAGGGCCAGTCAGAGCCCTGAGACTTCTTGGGTAGGCCCATCTGCTTGTTGAAGCAGTCCTGGCACCAGCACGTCTGCTGACCGCGCCACGCGGGAGCAGGCGTACAGTGTCGAGCAAACCACGACTTGATACTGGAGCCGGCGGAAGATGACGAAGTTGTAGAGGAAGGCATGGTGGAGCTTGTTGTCTTGTGTGCGTGTGTATTGTGTGTGTGTATTGTGCGTGTATATAAGATGTGTCAATGGTGTATAAGTAGCAAGACGGCTTGTGTGCTAGACTTTGAGAATGTCCAAGTGGGAAACTGTTTTGCGACATCGAGAGGAAATGAGCTCCCTTTATAATAACCATGTAAAACTTATCTCTTGCCCATAGCGTATGTCTTGCGATATGGTCCGAGCTGTGCAGTCAGTCATTGCATTGCGAACACGATAATTTTTAGTGGAGCTCAACTGCCAAGCCAACATGCCGCGGAATCTGGCGACATTCACCGAGCCATCGCCGCTTCAGCTCGGGATACCCATTTGATAGGAAAATTTCACTCACGTATCTCTGGTTGACTTGTTGTCTGCGACTTCATATTTTTGATGCATTCAAGCCGTTAGGGCTATGTTTGGCGTTTCAAAACTCCTAGCTACGCTGTCTCGGGTACGCCAGGCCTTAGATGGCATCGACATGGTGTGCTATGTTAAGGACCAGGGTTCTTCAACGCTTAGCAGTCGGATAAGCATCTACAAAGGGAAAGTGCAACAAAAAAAAACCAGCCACCGAGCAGTGAGCGTGAAAAAGATTTCGCGCTGAAGAGGCCCGTCACCATCCCAACCGAGCAAGTCTCCTTCGAAGGCAACACTGAATCGAAATCCATGTGGCAGATGTGACCAATCGGACGTGACTCGGCGTGGCCGCAGAGCCTCAGGAACAGACAACATGCGCTACGAATAGCACCAGAGCTAACTGTTTGGCCCATAGCGGGCGCTAGAAAACCGTCCGAGGCTGTTGCAGCTATCGTGGCGTCCCAGGTCTGGATAGCGTCTTGACTTTTGTCTGGAGGCACCAATTCGCTGGGCACGATCTGTGCTGTAAAGATCTTGGATATAATAAATCGAGCACTTAGATCGAACAAGAGGTCGTCTCCGCAGTCGTTGTTATATCGTGGTATATATTGGCTAGTTTTCGTCGGGGGTGATTCTGATTCATGCCTCGATGCCCAAAGCCAAGCCTCTCGGTATCCGCTTTCCCGTTCTTTCCGCTATACCCGACTGCCGCCGTGGTCCCACCCTTTGTTGCGAGTTATTATCGACGGATTGGCTGATAAAAATCATACTTGAAAGATTCTTCCATGTTTGCTTCGTAATGACTTATGCAAGGCGGCGGCAAGAGGGAGAAATTGCCGCACGTGCAGAGACACCTCGGACATAATGGGTTAGCCTGCTTTTGCAGGGCTGGGTGTGCAGATCAACGACAAATATCGACAAACTACTCCTGGTCCTCATGTCTTAGCACGAATATCAACGGCGCATCTCAGGGACACACTGATTCTGTCAATGTTCGTCCTGACGCAAAACTTCGCGTTTGCGCGTTCGCACTTAGTGATGGCGGATGATCGCTGACACGTGAACCAATTATCAAAATCAGCTTCATCGCACCTGTTGTTCGACCAGACCCCAATGAATCGAGACATCAAATGAATCATATGAAAGGAATTCCGAGACAAAGCCCAAACTGAACATTTTGATGCACAAGGCAAATGCTACTCGCAGACTGCCGCCAAGACTGGCATGGACGTTTGCCAGCTGGCAGGCGAGGGCCGGCGCTGCCATTCCAAACGCCACCTTGGATAACAACTCCTTTGTGACTTTTTGACAATCACCACCCACCAGCTTAACCTTCACCGCTCAAAATAATATGCATTCTGTAACGCCATTGATCCACCCAACATATATCTGTATCTCACGGCCTCTCCAGCCGTCTTTCGTTGCCTATCTCGTCGTCGGCTTCCGTCCAATAAAGACATATCTGAGACAAAAATTAGCCACCACGTGGCGACCACACCGCTGATTTAGAATACATCACCTACAATGGAAAGTACGCCTGTTTTCCGATCCAAAAGAACAAAGTTGTTAGCGACCAGTCTCGCATGGTTCAGGTTCAAGGCCCTACCTTGAGTCCGGGATCGCCTGCCTCATCTCTAGCGCGACTGATCAGTTGCTCGTACTCGTCTATTGGCATTCTGCGGAAAATGGTCAGTCGTGACTAACCCTATCCGTCTCAGCCGCTGCCTACTTCATTTGTTCTGTGAGAGGATATAGCGAAGCTGTGGCCAAAAGTTCCTTGATATTTTCGCGGTTCGCTCTTCCTATTCTTTCGTCTCGGGGTTCTGTCACGGCATCGTCAGCATGCGGCATGCGACACGCGGCATACGGCAATCACGCGGGCTCGTACCAGTCGGCCAAGCGCTCATCGGCAGCGTGATGAGCTTTGACTCTATGTCAATGAAGCCTGCGCTTTCCATCCACCCCGCCATTTGCAGTGCCGCTCTGGGATTCTTTCGGCGAGACAATGCATTCAAATAACGACTTGACCATTTCGACAAAGCGTGATCTGCACAGCCGCGACACGTTAGCCCAATCCATGCCCTCAAAGCATATGCCAGAAGACTTGCCATAGGTAAGTCTTCCGTTGTCTGATTGCGCGTTTAAATACAGCTCAACAATCTGACACCATCCGCCAGGTTTCGTGACACGATATATGTCCCGCACGTAGCTAGGCCATCTACTTGCGTGCACCCCACCGGCAACCATTTGGCTGTGTACGAGATCAAACGAATTACCCGGAAATGTAAACCTGCACCAGAAGTTAGCCAGACGTTGGAGCAGTCACAACAACTTTTCCATTCGCACCTCGCGTTGAGATCGTCAATTTGAAAATCAAGATTGCGCGGCGGATGCTCCGGCAGCATATGCGGGCTGACATCTATCCCTAACACCTGAATACGAACCACGGCATTAGCTGGGCGATATTAAAAGCAATGGGCATTATGATACATTTCGCAGCAATTATAGTGACCGGCTCGACCGCAGTATGCGTCGCCTCGCCACAGTCAGACTCTGAACAACGTCATATCGGCACCATCGCCACATACCTCACAGTCGGGATATTGTTCGGCCACATCGACGGCCCAGTTCGCAGCACCGCAACCGCAGTCGAGAATCTTTCTTTGGGTGACCATGGGTGGGAAGATGAGCCTATTATCGAACACTTTCGACAGGACATTGTGCATCAGCTCCAACCGCTCGATCTCTTCCTATGGCATGTGTCAATAGCAACTTCGACGGCATGCACCCTGACGACGCGAACCTCGTCCACAGGCGCAAAGTATGTGCCAGTTTCCAACGAATACTTGTGGAATGTGCGACCACAGTACTCCAGAGTATCTCGGTACTCGTCATCTAGGGGTATCGTGCTCTCTCTGGCAAACGGGCGTTAGTGTGGAGAGCAATACATAAAGTTCGACTTACGAAAGACTCATTTTGCCCTGAACAAGCTATTGGCTGTTGATTTTGGAGGACTACTGTGCATGGAGGAGGCGAGCCGATCGCCCTTGTGGGTAACCCCTTCGTTTTCGCCTCAGCAACCCGCGTGCTCAGCCTATTGGATCCGTCAGATTGTTCCGATTTCCGTGGTGCCACGGCCGAAACGCGGCCTCTTCGCCGCGTCGTTGAGACAGGACAAATCGGACAAGACGGGCGGCAATGAGTACTACCAAGAATTATTGGCAAGGCCACAGATACCTTACCGATTCAGTGTCATATGGCGTGTAACGCATCATCAGAAGACTCGAGTCACGGAAGATATAAACACAATACGCGGAATATGCAATGGTGCTCTCCGGCTGCATGCTTTAGTGGGCCAGGGCTTTGTATTACAGCACATCCTCTGCGCCTCCTTTGGCAAACATTTCTTAGACGAGCACCGCCCGCGTCACAGGGATTGGAGAAGAACGTTTGGAGTGATATATCGAAGTGGGGACTCGAAGAGTTCGTGGTGGTAAATGGCTTGTCAGTCGTCAGCCGTGACACTCTGGTTGAGTCTGCATTTGAACAAACCTCATGGAAGAGGCAGGAGCACCGAGTCTTCTGGACCAAGCCGAGTGGGTAAGAGCGGAGAGTTTTTACTCAAAGCTCATCAGGTCACAGGGTGCGCTTTATTTTGGGTAGTGCTCCATTATTCAAGATCGAGCATCAGAAGATTCAAGTACTGGTCAAGAGACGACACGTTTTAGCCGAGCTCCGATGTTGTGGCGAGACTTTGTTACTTGAAATCGCCAAACTCTGCGATCCATATAAATATGGTACAGAATTCGCACAATATTTTCTGTGGGAAGTTGCCGTGCTGCATCAGGCTCAACAGTCTGTCATCTGGCAGCAAAGGACCGACGTCAACCTCCGATGTCAGGGAGCCACAATGGCGCGCACCGAACTTCCGCGAGACTAGCTTTTTGAAAACAGCGACAGCCTTGTGCTCGTTTTCTAGAACTGTTTACAGAAGGTCCGTGATCGCAGCTGAACGCCCAGTACACTCTGAAGATGTGGTGTTACAATGACCTGCTCTGCCCTTAGCCATTACTCAGTCGCAGGCGTGGGCTACGAAGAGCTTCAGGACTTGGACCTCGGCTAAACAGGTTATGAGATTGGGGGGAGTCATGTAGGGATTGAGTGCGAGTATGACGATCCACCGCACGAAGCTTTCGCGTTCATCGGGAGGTGGGCCGGCCCGAAGGGTGTATAGCCGCATGGATTAGCATGTCCTGCATCTTCTTGTGCTTCTAACGCGCCACACCAAGCTGAGGTATTGGGAGTACTCTTCGGCGATGCAGTGGTGGCGAAGGCTTTCTTCGCGCAGGTTGTCACGCTGCTCTTCGAATGTCCCCTCGCCCTCTCTGAATATTTGGCTGAAGTCGACTGCGCTATTGTCTCAAGTATGGAAATTGCGCAAAGTTTTTGATTGGGTTGAGAAACTTTCAGATACGCATTGCCGGGACGGCGAAGAATTCTTATCAAGCGCCATCGGATGCGGGTCTTAGTAAATGAATACCGGGCATTGGCACAATGACACAATCCCGCTACAATCTCCTCGCTGCTGCCTTTTTTCACATCAAAGAGGAAATTATTCTTGGCGTCTGCTGAGAATATAGCCGTGGCAAGAGACGGATTGCTCGGTCTGTTTCTGTTTCTCGTGCGGCCACTGCCCGTTCATATGTATTCATACAGATACTGCAGTGGGTATGCTTGCAGATACTTTTTGGAGTCAACATCTGCAGACTCTGTAAAGTCCATAAAGACTCTAATGCGGCATTTACATCTCTCAGCAGTTCATGCTGTTCCAAGCTCTCGGGTCAGCTTGTATTTACGTGGGACCAACCATTGCGTACTGGAGTCTGTGGCCAGCACAACGTTTGAGCTCCTGCACTCGAAATCGCTACCAGGATGGGAATCGGGTAGAGTTGCTCTCAGCCTCATTAACCCAAGAAACTTCTTCGGTGACTACGGAGCTCCAGTGCGGTGACAACAAGGATTGTGATTGAGCGGCGTCCGGTCAAGACCCATGGTCTTATGGTCTGTACGAAGTCATAGTGACATAAGTTACCACACTAGAGGAGACGAAGATCCTCGCTGAATTAAATCAACGAAGTTGGAGACAGCGCAGGCTAAAATTTCCAGCCGTTGCAGATGCAACAGCCAGGGCTAGAACAGCCGGCAGCAGGCGGGCAGCAAGCCGAGACAAGCCCGCCTTGGGTGTCGGCATTTGGGTTTACGACGGGGAATGACTTCTCAAGAATTTGAAATAAAGTGGCCAAATAAGCATGCCGTTTTGCACGACAACGGTGAGGCCAGGGTATCGAGTCAGCTCACCGCCTCAAGTGCTGGCCACCACCACGACCGCGCGGAGAATGTCACAAAGCCTACACACGTCCAGACTTGCGAAAGCATCAAACACGATCACAATCAAATTAAAGGCTCAAACGATGCTATTCACGACTTCCACGCCACGTTGTGCAATGGCGGGGGTCGGCTGTGGTGGGAACATGGCCCGCTCTCCAACACAATAGTTGCACAATGACTCTGCCATGCCGTTACTCAGAAGCTTTGGTTGCATGACGACTTCTTTGCGTAACGGGCCATTCCCCGCTATACGTCGAGTCGAAAGATTGCCTTGGCTACTCGGCTCTGTTTTCAAATTGGGGCGGCACATTCGAAAATAGACCACGGGGCGGTGTAGAGTGCAAACCGCATCTATATCCTTGTTGAAGACCTCACGCTATGCCGTGATCAGAAAGGTCTGACGTCCTCCTTGAGAAGACTTTTTGTCATATTTTCTGCGTAGGCGATGAGTTGGCGAGCCTTTGATTGGCCCAGGTCATCGTCGCGCGTGGCAGAGAAGCACCCACATTTGGCACGGTTGGCAATTCTCCGCAGACCCTCAATTGGCGAGCCCTTGGATATCTTGCTATAGACAGGGCCATCACGAATATAACATGCTGAGCAAGGAACGCCATTTCACCATTTTCTGGAGAGAGTGTGACGTTGCATCACGCAGAAGCTATGCGCCTTCGTTTCAAGCAGCCCCGACGTTTTTTCAGACACGAGGAGAGAGAGCTGCACACGCATCTTCTGATGAATCGTCATGGAGTCTCCGTTTTGGACACGCGCCGCACTGGGCGTAAGAAACCGAAAGGAGGCAAATCAGCCAGGACATGGCCTACGTTTGTCATGTCGCGGCCGGCCGAAAGCCCAGCAAAGTGCATGGGTGGCATTGAGTTTACCAGGTACATTTAGCTTGTTCAATTGGGGGCGAACAACTCGTCGTCGCCATCGAAAACTTTACTGATAGTGGGCAAAACGAATGGGCGCGTACTCGGGGAAGGCAAAGGGAAAATAAAGGTTGATTAGCCTTTTTCTAAGTCCATCGTACGACTGTTGTAGATCCTACTTGTGCGTGTGCGCGAAAACCGGGAAACCTATGACGGAGATGGAAATACAAGAAACGAAAAGGCTAATATACAACATGCAGACCAAAAAAAAAACTAGAGATGACGTAGAAGAAAAGAAAAGAAAAAGAGACGAAAGAGGGAATGGAAAAGTGAGATGCTATTATGAGGAAGAATAATAGGAGATCGAGGTTCGTACAACCCGCGTGTTGTTGGCAAGCTACTCGCAATAGTAACCAACCCGCCAAGGGTCGGCTATTCGGCAACATGCGCTCTCCGCCCCCCTTTCCATCCCCTGTTTTTCCTTCTTGTTTTGCTTCCTTTTGACGAGAGGAAAAATGAGAAGCCCACAATCTTGATAGTGATAACGCTGTGCCTCAACACCACGTAAAGACGGGGTTGCTGCTCTTGACGGCCTCGAGGCGCTCCACAATGACTTTGCGCTGGTTGCCCATCTGGCCCTCGGCGGCGGCGTAGCCGAGGTCCCCCTCGAGCAGGTCGTCGTCGCCGGCGGTGCTGTGATTGCCGTAGTCGTAACTGCGCCTGCCGGCAACGGCAGCGTGATGATCCCCGCTGTAAAGCCGGTGCGCGATGGTGTGGCTGCTGCGGCGGCCTCCGGGCGTACTGGTGAAAGAGTACCGGCGCTGGTGGCGCTGGCTGCTGTTGAGGTTGCTGTTGCGGGGTGGGTCGTAGGTGTTGAGCGTGCGCGAGGGCCCGGTGTACGAGGGCCGGGAGGAGGTTGTGGTATTTTCAGCGGCGATATCGCCATTGGGAGCGGTGTCTTGCGTGGCTTCGAGCTTGGGGCTGATTGTGATTTCAAAGCGGCCCGGGTTCGGAAGATCGCCCCCGGGCAGCGAGGCGGCGCTGAAGCCGAGGAGGTCTGTGGATTGCGCGGCGGAGACGACGGTGCTGTTGCTGGCAGTCGGCGCGGAGCTGGCAATATCGGCCTCCTCGTCGTCGATCGAGGCGCGAGACGAAGAAGCGAGGGCGTTGCGGCGCATCTCTGATGAGGTGACGCGCATGGGGACGGCGACGGGCACATCGACGAGGTCGTCCCAGACGCAGACCTTGGCGCGGCGGGTGAGCTCGAGCGGCCCGTGGTCGGGCGTCTTGAGGGCCTCGACGACGTTCCAGGCCTGGCCCTTCATGACGGCGATTTGCTTGGCAAACATGCGCTCCTGAAAGTCCTCGTCGACCTGAAAGACGCGCTTGAGTGCCATCTGCGTCTGGCTCCACCACGCCGTCGACGTGAGCAGCGGCAGAAAGTGGTCGCGCGTCTTTTGAGAAAAGGGACGCCCGATGAGGTCCACGGGGAGGAACAGCCAGCCAAACGGGAAGCTGCGCCAGCCGTCAGGGTGCTTCCACGGCCAGGAGAGCGAGTTATCGATGGCGCCAAGCACCATGCGCGTGTGATTCTCTGAGGCATTGCGCTTAGAGGAGGCGTGCATGGGTCGCTGGCGCTGATAGGGGTAAGATGCTGTGGAGGGCGTGGCTGGCATGTCGCTGACGTTGACGGGCCGCGGACGGTCTGCGTTGGGCTCTGCTTCGGCCTCCATATTGAGATGCATGGGCTCCGTGGCAACGGTCACGGTATTAGAGTCGCGGTCGACCTTGACCATCCAGTTATCGAGACCTCTGTCCGTGTTGCGCATGATGTAGTCGAGAATAACCAGCTTCTCGAGCTCTTCGCGAAATGACTGCTTTAAATCTTCTGTCCACTCGAACCTAGCCGGCTGTTCGGGAGACGGAGAGCGTTCACCGCCGCCAGGTGAGTCAGTCTCGTCATCCTCCGAGTCCACATTCTCGGCCTGGCTCGACGTTGATGGGCGGCAGGCGTCGGACCACTTCTTGTTCTTGCGATTACGAACATCTTTGCTACTCGATGTGCGGAAGCCAGACCAGTACTGATCAGGCCATGGATTCTCGCGAAGAAAGACGTTGGCGTCTTTGAAGCCTTTGAGGAAGACTTGGAAGCTGCCGGGTTTGGCCGGAAAGGGCTTCTTCTTGCGGTAAAAGTTGCGACGGTCCCAGAAGGGATAGTGAAAAGATTTTGAGGAGAGCCAGACAACATCGGTATAAGGCACCATGTTTGTTCGTAATTGGCGGTCGAGAACGTAGGCAGCGGCTTCGCTGACGTATGAGAGATTGGGAATGAGGCTGTTTGAATTAGCATGTGATTGTGGTAGCATGACACAGTTCCGCGTTGGACATACCATGCTCGGCCAAAGCAACAAGGAAACAAGTTTCGATGAATCCATTTATTCCATTTGGGATTTCCAGCCGCGTAGGGTTCTTCATCCTTGGGTTTGAAGACACCGACAATCTTGCCATCCGGATCGCGCGCAAAGTAGCTACCAGAGCTCCCTTGAGAGATCATGCTGGGGTGAATTTCCTGTCGAATAGCACGCCTAACACTGTCGACGGTAGCCTCAAATTCGGCCTTGGTAATGGCACCCTCGGGGGTGTCGGCGAGTTCTTCAGCTGTGATGGGACGCACGCCTTCAGGGGCGCGGAAGACGGAGTGCTGGATCTCGAGGCGCTCCTCCTCGCCGGCGAAGCTCCTTCCGCGGCCACGCTTGAACTTGGAGGCAATCTCGTCGGCCCAGCGCTCGAAGCGGGCATTGATGGCTTTGATGTCGACACCGCCGGTGCTACCGACGCGACGTCTGAACTTGGGGCGGGTGCCGGACGGGCCACTGCCATTCGGGGGGTATTTGGGGCCTACGGCAGCTGAAGGGTTGAGGGAGGCGGATAGACCGGCATTGTTGAATTCATCGTCGGAGTCGTCGCTGAAGCGGTCGGCCTGGGCAAGGCGCTCGTAGCCTGTCGTGGGTTGGCGTATCTTGGGCATCGTGGGCTGCAATGGGACGGCGTTGGAGCCGGGGTACCGTAGGTGGACGGACAGTTGTGGTCACGGCTTATCGCGATGCCATTTGCCAAAAACAAGGTCGGGCACTGGAGGCAAGTATCGAGCGACTGTTGGGCTGATGGCCGTGAAACACACTACCCTGACGGGGGACACAAACGCGCGGCTGTCGTACCTAACACAATCTGCGGAGAGGCCGGGTCGGACGAGGTGCAGGAAGGGCAATCGAGTGTTTTGCGACTATAGCTCGATAAGGGATCGTGTTCGCGCTGAAACTTAGACTCGATTAGTACATTGGTGATACGATTCGGACAAGACAGGTTGACGGGATGAGGATGAAAAGAGACGGTGACTATGACGTTGATGGAGCTACGATTTTTGACCCTTTTAGGCCAGATATCGCGAGATGCATGATAGCGGATCCACCTTTGCGGTTGGGTGCCCACAGCCAATTCGCGGGCTTTGACTTTCGCCGGCTGCTCTCGGGGTTCATGTAGGTAAGAGTGTAGTTCGAATTTCTGTCTAGCTACGAGACGGAAAATACAAAATTATTGCTACAAAATCTATTTAATGTGCCAAGCTAGCTACCGGTAATCCGGCAATTCATCCCTCTTGGAAGCTCTTGGACTTGCAGTGGTTGATCCACAGTTTAGCGGGACATTGCGCTCTCAAGCCGAACCCGCATTCCCCGTATCAAGGAGTTCGGAAGAAAAGACGGCGGCTGTGAGCATATGAAACATGGAAAATGAGTAAATAAATTTAATGAGAAAAGAAAAGGACGGTAACCGAGGGAAGAAATCATTCAGTAAATCAAGTGGCGTCTCTTGTCATCCACTTGCCCCGCGACCCAGTATTTCCGGGCAACTTGACCACCCTGACAACTTGACCAACCTTTCTCCTTCAGCCTAAGCCCCAAGCTTGTCAGCCTCTGCCAATCTCCATCCATCTTACCCTCCGTATTCTTCGCATTGCCATGCACTGCCGAACGCGATCGGCCGACTCGGCCCATAACTCCAGAAGAGGAAAACAAACCATGGCTGTGCTCAGTGTCATCCACGTAATCTCTGCTCCGGGCTTGAGACCTGCTACCAGGCGTGACGGGTACAAATAGACGCGGCCATTTCTCTCCGTATCACCAGGATCGCAGGCAAAGACCTCATCATTGGAACCATCATCATGAGATTGATCACAGCCGCCACCTCTCTCGTATTGATGCTGGGCTCAGTTCACGGAGCTGCCCTGCAAACATCAAACGCCCAATGTCGATGCAGGCCTAACGACCCTTGCTGGCCCTCGCAAAGCCAATGGGCATCTCTCAATGCCTCTGTGAGCGGCAATCTTGTCGCACTTCGACCTGTTGCCCACGTCTGTCACGATCCTGGCTATGACGCTGCCGCATGCAATGCGTCCAAGGCCCTCTCAGAAGCTTCCGTTTGGCGTGATCAGAACCCCGGTGCCGTCCAATGGACAAACTGGGAGGCCTGGCCGGAGCGCAACGAGACTTGCTCCTTTAGTCTTCCCAGAGATGTTGCCTGTCGTCAGGGTCGTGTCCCTCTCTTCTCTGTCGTTGCCGAGACGGCTCAGCACATTCAGGAAGCAGTGCGCTTTGCTGCTTCTCACAACATTAGGCTGGCCATCAAAAATACCGGCCACTGTTTTCTCGGACGATCATCCGCGCCAGAGTCACTCCAAATTGCCACGTATAAGATGAAGAAGATGGAATTTGTCGACGACTTTGTCCCCGAAGGCTCTGGCAACAAGTCCATGGGGTCGGCCCTCACCCTCGGTGCCGGTGTCGTCCTCATGGACATATACTCTGAGACAAGTAAGCGTAATCTGACTGCGGTTGTTGGTCTTTCCCACACTGTTGGCGCTGCTGGCGGCTACATTCAGGGTGGTGGCCACTCGCCTCTGGGGCCATGGAAGGGCATGGCTTCAGACAATGCGCTTCAGTTTGAAGTTGTCACTGCCGGTGTAAGTCTGCATATATAAGTAGTATGAAAACTTACTAACAGTTGAGAAGGGCAAATTGATCGTCACAAATCAATACCAAAATCGAGACCTCTTTTGGGCTCTTCGAGGCGGCGGAGGTGGCACCTTTGGTGTTGTCGTCTCTGTGACTATCCGCACGTTCCCTGATGTTCCCGCCCTTGCCCTCATATCTGGTATCACTTTTCCTGGACCAGCTGATGACAGGTTCTGGGATGTTTTGGCCGCCCTCCACCAACGTCTCCCGGCTCTTGCGGATGTTGGGGGCAGCGGATACTACGTCTTCCTCCCCAACTCTGTTCAGAACAGCACTTCCACTGCCTCCATCAACATTGTCATGTTCTTCCCTAACAAGACCGAGAAAGCACCCATTGCCAAGATTGCCGATGGGTTCATTCAGGCTGCCCGAAAGTCTGCCCCCGACGCCAACTATACCCTTCAGCTGGCACCTAGCCTTGGTGGTTCCATAGCCTATGAACTGGCCAAGACACCCTACGACGCTACGGGTGGAACTGTCATTATTGGCTCTCGCCTCATATCGCGAAAATTACTCAGCCAAAAGGATGGCGCTCAGCGCCTGGGCAAAGCGCTTCGTGGTATTTACGAGGGCAGCGGCAACACTGGCTACACCGGCCACTTCATCGCAGACGGAGCAGTTGCAAAGAATGCAGGCAAGGTCGACTCGGCGCTCAATCCTGCCTGGCGCAAGACCATCACACATATTGCATTTGGCCGAGACTGGGCACCTGATGCCACTCTTGCAGAGCAGAAAGCTGTGCAGAACAAGCTTACCAATGTCGAGGTTCCCATTCTCAAGGCCCTCGAGAAGGATATGGGAGCCTACCTGAATGAGGCCGATGCCTTTGAGGCTGATTTTCAGGAGTCGTTCTGGGGTGACAACTACAAGAGGCTGTACCGGATCAAGCAGCATACTGATCCTCGGGGCCTCTTCATCGTGCGACGTGGTGTTGGTAGTGAAGACTGGGACGCTGAGGGACTCTGCCGCGTGCGCAAGCCATCCCTTGGTGACGATTCGCGGCTGCAACTGTAAAATCTCTAGGAAATTTGGTTTTTCCTTCTTCCTCGCCTGCTTGCTTCTTCACCTGTTGTACCAAATTTGCTAGATGACACTCACAGCATGCACCTTTACCCATGCCACGCCATCTCTGGAGCTCGTCCAATCTGTTCAATGTAACTCATCTTCTCATATCTCATCAGCTACTGCCCGTACTATGCGATTGTTGCCAGTACTCCTCGACAGCCAATCGATCGGAAGACTGCCTAATTAGGCAAGCAGTCAACGATGACTCCACCCCGAGCGCCGAACACCGAGCTGCAGCTGGAGTGACTCAGTAGGATTTATTAGTGACAGGTTATCGTGGAGCTGACAAAAATTGTGCCGGACTGACTCACATTTACAGCGCCAGTAAGCGTTGACCGATTGGTTCAGTCTAAAGCTGAAAGACTCGGGCTAGGAAAGCTCGGCGAGATGCATTCGTTGACATGGTGCAACCTCACGGGTAGGTAAAGATAATAAACTCGAGATGCCTCCATCTTGCCGCGCTTTCATGACAGTAATTCATTTTAATTTCAACTTTACATCATACATCTTCAGCCATGTCTGCCATTTCAACTGCTCTTGACCATGCTTTCGAGTCCAAGCGACTCCGGTACATTGCGGTCGAGGACGAATGCGATGATTACAAGTCGGTCCTCAAGGACATGATGAATGAAGCACCTCTGCAGGCTTTGTCCTCTGAGATGATTCTCCGACCACAGGGCAGCACCGACGTTCAGTTCCTAGCCACCATGTATCGCAAAGCGCTGCTCGGCGTCGCCATTTGTCTCGGCCCGTCCGAGGAATCGGCGGGCGACGAGTCGACGTCGGAGAGCAAGGGCCGGCATGACAAGAAGCCCACCATCATCGGCACGCTCTGCATCGGCTGGGGCGGCATTCCCGACTCGCTGCGGCACAACCGCAACGCATACCTCGGCATCACCTTGGCGCGGCCGTTTCGCGGGCGGGGCTACGGCCGCGAGGCGCTCGACTGGGGCGTCGACTGGGCGTTTTGCCACGGCGGCCTGCACTCGCTGTCGCTGACGACGGTGTCGTGCAACGAGGTCGGGCAGCGGCTGTACGCGTCGGCGGGGTTTGCGTACGTGGGGAGGAGGAGGGAGGTGGCGTGGGTGAATCGCGCGTGGTACGACGAGCTGATTTACTCGATGACGGAGACGGAGTGGGAGGCGCTTAGGGGATTGCGCAAGGAGGAGAGTTGAGTTTGGATAAGGCAAAAAACACGTACCGAACTGAGCATACCTCATTGAAACAAACTGCTACACACGTATGAGCCGGATTGACTGGCGTCATGCAAAAGATGGCAGCGGGAATAGTTGTAATACAAATGTCATCATTCTGATATTGATAGACTCAACTACCTAGAGCTATGGTGAACCAGGAATAACCGGCGCTTGCACAGATGATACAAAAATCCCCCGAAACTAGAACGCCGCGACGATTTGATCAACGATGGCGTGAAGGGCAGTTCCAGGCTGGATAGACTGCCCACCTAGGCAGTATTCCTCTCCAAACTCGTGCACAACTTTGCTTTGGTGGCCGTTGCAGTGCGTACAGACCCTGGTGTGGCTGCACGCAGAGGAATGCTTGGATGGGGTTGCGGCGTCTTTGGCAGTCCCCTCCCATTCCGTTGTGACAGTGAAATCACTCTCGCCAGTCGGCATGGGCATTCCTCTGGGAAACATGACTGTGCCCCTCTCAGAATTGAGCTCGAACTCTGTCCATCCAGTGTGCTCCTCTTCCTCTTCGCACAGGAGCTTCAGGCCAAAGGTCCGCTGCAAGCCTCTCTCGATCACAACACGGCAAAATTCGGATAAAAAATCTTGAAAAATCTCCCATATCAGGCACATTGGTCATTGCATACTCACAAGCTTGGAGCGTTGCGTCATCGGCGACGAAAAAGTGTATGCCCCTAGGCTGGGCTGCTCCTCTCGGGCACCACGGGCTTCATAATCTTTATGTGGCCATGATTGGAGACGGGCACGTTTTGAAACATCATGACTTCTCCGTCGTTGGTGTTGAAATGCTTATGAAGCAACCTAACGCTCACGCCCTTGGGCACCTTGTGTTTGTGGAGCAGCTCTCGGAGATGCTCGAGATGCTGAGACTGGGCGTCTGGTGCTGCAGCTACCTCGCTGACAAGAGGCAGTGCATTGTATGCCTCAGGTGAGACAAGAGTGTCAAGAAGAATGGTCATTGTAAAGGAGGGTGAGCAAGTGTCCGAGTACAGGAGTAGCAAGTATGGTTTCGGGAGCGTAAGATGAGTGTGAATTGGTACTTGGATCATCGAAATAGTCGGGGGCGGCAGCCCTAGATTTATATAGATGGAAATTGGATCGTCACATATTGGTAAACCCTCTCGAGCTCCTGAATCATATCAAAATAGCATCATTCTCAGCCTCACTATAGTTCAGTGATGTGTTGTTGTCCTGTTCATCGGGTTTTCGTGCTACCTTGACCATATAGTATCGTCAGCTGCCATCACAACACTCACGGGTCCCGAACACTGATTCATGTTGGATTGTGATTGCAAGTCTATACAAGCCTCGGTGCTACCACTTACGGTATATTCATTCATCATTGTAGTAGACATGACAGTCCTTTGTGCCACACGTCGCACACAGAGCCTCGTGATGGGCAAAGTGCGGTTGCAAGAATAAACGGTGAACAGATTGATTACTGCGTTACACAAAGACTCACTGCGGGGTCATCCCTCTTAATGACGACTCGGATCAAGGGTGCTAGTTACTAAATTTTTTCCAGTTTCTTTCATATCATGCCCTAATGTGGCGTATGATGACGGATTGTTTCACAAAGAAGAAGAAGAAAATTCAACCCAACGTCTTTGCAGAAGCTAACATCTGAGTTGTTCCAATCGTAAACATTGCTTATTTTCTAGACACAATTTTTTCTCTTTGCAAGTCATCTTTCTCAACTCCGCCATGGACTTTCAAGATTTCCTGTACGAGCTCAATGGCTGCATCAGTGCGCCCGTACCCGAGTTCATGGACAAGTACTTTGGCAATGCCCGAGTAACTTCCAAAGCCACTACCCCAGAGAGTCTGCCGTCAAGCAAGATTTCGTCCATCCAGCCCGCGTCGGTCAACCCGGACAACTTTCCTCAATGGTTTGTCGATTTTGCTCAGACCAACAGGAGCGGCGCCCGGGGATCATGGAGTGTCACCGCAAAGGACAATACGCACCATGAAAGAGGGCTCCTGGGCGATTGTACCCGACTTGCTTTCAGACTGCTCAACACCGACTCCGGAACCGTCAAAGATGATGCTGCAGTCCAAGCTGTTGGGCTTGTGTGTCCCACGGATGCTAGTTATCGCGACGGCCTTGTCGCCTTGTGCGCGTCTGCGCAGGCCGTCTTTTATCAGCAACCCACACGTCTGTTTCTGCACGCGATCTACATTCGCGGCTCGTTGGTCGAATTTTGGGTCCTTGATAGGTCGGGGGTGTATTGCAGCAAGGCTATGGATGTCCGTCAAGACGCAGAACAGTTTCTGTCCTTGTTCCAGTATTACGAGATGATGACGGACCAAGAACTGGGCATGAGCAGCATTTTCAGCACCGATGATCAAGGCCAGTACATTCTGCTGAATGAGTACAATGGCATGACCGACAGGCTATACGTCGATACCACCCCAATTGTGACACGACAAACACTGATTGGGGCGGCCACGGTTGTTTATCGAGCGAAGCTGTCTGGCTCAGACGGATGGAGCCACGCTGTCAAGATCAAGTGGTCATCCGCAAACGCCCGGCCAGAGAATGAGCTTCTGGAAATCGCCATGGAGAGAAAAGCTTGGGGCGCTGGCAAGCTTGTTCTCTATCGTGAGTACGAGACTACGGCCAACCTCCGTCGCGGGATGGGGTGCGGCGAGCAAAGAAGGCTTCCCACAGAAGTCACCGCCGCCGACGAACAAAACAAGGAGACAAAGACAGACAACGGCGATATTCCCGGCATACTGCAGTTTACAGAAAAGACGAGGCGCTCCTTTGACAGCCGCACCCTTGTCTGCGTCGTCACGTCTCCTCTGGGCCGGCCCCTCCACACATTCCAGACACGGCGGGAGCTGCTCGAAGCGCTCCGCGACGCCATCAAGTGCCACAGATCGCTGTATTTAGACGCCAGTCTCCTTCACGGCGACATCTCGCCCGGTAACATGATCATCGCGGACATCACAGGCGCGGGGCATCCTCGGGGCATCCTAATCGACCTTGAGTTCGCCATGCCGCGCGACCCGGCGCCGAAGCGGGACCCAAACGTGACGATTGGCACGCTGCCGTTCATGGCCATTGGCTACATGAACGGTGAGGCCAAAACATACCGGCAGGACCTCGAGGCATTCTTCTACGTGCTCCTGCACATGATTGTGGGCGACCGGGACATGCAACTGCCGGCGGAGAGCCGGATGCAGGCATGGGCCCAGGGCGGCGGCGGCGCCGCCGGCAACGACGCCTGGCGCGCGCTGGCCGATCGCAAACTGCGCGACATGGAGCATCACAGCTTTCGGCACATTGTCAACGAGATTCCACCCAAGTTTGCGTCGATCAAGGCCTTGGCTGAGAGGCTGCGCGCGCTGCTGTTCCCGTCGCGGGACGGCAAGATCTGGGCGGGCACTGACCACACGCCCGAAGCGGTTGAGGCGCTCTACGACGGCGTTATTGCTGCTTTTGATGATGTCGTGGCGGCGGAAACGTAGTGTTTTGTTCAACATGTGACACGATAAGAGAGTGCATCACTACTCATAAGATCTCTCCGCGATCAAGTCTAGATCTACTCCGTGGTGAAGGATCCAAGAATAGAAGTAGAAAAAACGTTCAGATCAACTCACACCAACTTTTGCCTTGTCAGCGTGTTACAGAAGTTGCTTGATGTCACTTCACTCTTTGAAGATATCATAAAGCGTCTTCTGAATTATCCCAACTTATTGGCTCGTATTGGTCTTGGCTGTAGCGCTTCATTTTGCGAAGAAAGTTTCCATGTAAAGATACCTCCACAATGTTGCTCGTTTTATTCTCCTTGATACAAGTACTTGCACTCCATCCTAACTAGACCCGTAAGGACGTGTCCGTCCACGATGTGCCCGGGCGGCATCGGATGACGGGCAGCGTGCCCGCCACGCACGACGGAATTCACGGCGAATCTCTTGCGGCTACCTCGACTCCATGGGTTCAGGTATCCCACAATCATTGGCTACGTCACGACTTGGTTTCTGGAGAGGCTCCGTTCAGCCTTTTTTTTGCTGCGAATGCCGGCGATGCGCGGCAAGTGGGCCGCGCCGGAGGAGACTCGGTGGTGTGGGGATTCCATCGATACGGAGAGTAAAATTGATCTTGTATCAGTGGTAATTTCTGGCATGATTTTTGTGCTTTGGGACGTGTATTCGCACCAGTACTCGACTTTCTGAAAATGGGGCCCGATGACCGGCAGCACAATACTGGATGAGATATGCCGGCATCCCGGCGCGGCCGCAGCGTGCGTTGCGGTAGCTCTTCAGCATAGACAGTGACACCGCTTGAGAATCGAGAGAAGAGCAAAGTAAAGAAATTAACGTACGTCCGATGAAATTCCGGTCTCATTTCGGGTCTGGATTGATGACGCGCCCAATATTGGCCGAGCGGTGCTAGTAATCACGCTGTAACGCTGCAGCACCGGCCTTATCTTGGCATCTTTATATTGAGATGTGTGTGGAACGCGGCGCGGGGTCTCGGGCTTCGCGGAGTGAGCGTCCCCGCACCCGAGACAGGTGAGGGAAGCAAGAAGCAACCTCTAGGCCGATGACGCTTGATTTCAAACGTGATCCTGCATATATACCACCAGCAAACTTCTTTATTCAGAGAGCAACGTCTCGAAACACATTTCCGCCACTCGCCACGATCCCACCACCAAAACCATAGAGTCCTACACCCAAACCATCAAACATGTCCGACACAACCAGACTCGCCAGCCTTGACGCAAGTACCACCTAAATACACCCCCCAAAAAAGCAATCCCGACTCAATTCTCGCTGACACTTGTCAACGCGCGCGGGTTTTTAGCTGTCCATGGTGAATCGCCTACCGCCTCACAGCCAGACCCTCTTCGCGGCCAAGACGGCCAAGGGCCTCACCTTTGCCGACGTGGCCGCGCACATTGGCCGCGACGAGGTGGCCTGCGCGGCGCTCTTTTACGGGCAGGCCCAGGCGACCGCCGCGGACGTGGCTGGGCTGTCCGAGGTGCTGGGCGTGCCGCGCGAGACGCTCGCGGCGAGCGGCCTGGTCGCGGGGGCGTTTCCGGACCGCGGGCGCGCGGGGCCGATGCCGCCCGTGGAGCCGCTCATCTACCGACTGTACGAGATTGTGCAGAATTACGGCTACGCCTTCAAGGCGGTGCTGAATGAAAAGTTTGGCGATGGCATCATGAGCGCCATCAACTTTAGCGCAAAGGTGGACAAGGAGGTGGCCGAGAATGGGGACGAGTACGCCGTCATTACGCTGCGAGGAAAATGGTGCGTTTTTTTTTGTTTTTGCCTTCTTCTTTCTTTCTTGACTGGATTGGACCTCGAAGTTTACACCTGCTACTATTTTTCGAGTGTGCTAATTCTGTGCTCTAGGCTTCCTTACTCCCGATTTTGAACTAGGTTACAAGGTCAGCAGCCTATGCAGATACCGAGCGAGTTTCACTCTCAATGAGAATGAATGTAGCATGATGTTATGCCAGAACTAATATTACATGACACATACAAAATTGGATTTATTGCCACTTGCGATTGGGACATGACCCTCATGAACAACCCGATTTGTTGTAGAATCAGGCCACAATAGTAATAATCTCGGCATGCGCAGCTCTGACATCAACATGAACAGCACCCAAAAACGCACAAAAGTGGAAAGAAAGACCCAATGAGCCTTCGTTTGTAAGCTGTTGACCAAACTTCGCATCTGGCCGCAGACTTGTGCAGTCCTATCAACGCCAATCGCATCGTGGCTTGCGCCTACCATATAAGCGGTTATTTGGGTGAATTGTCAATACTACCACTTTGAGCTTGGAGCGAATCTAAGCAGGACGTCAAAAGCTATTCGCGTGATTCAATACAGTCCCAGAAGGGATTACATGAGCTCATTTGCTGGTACATGGGGCTTGATTCTTCAATTCGCGTAGCGTAGAAGATGTCGCGGGGTATACGATCTCTCCATCGTGACTGCTCTCATGTCCCATGCGCATCTGTGGACGGGCAAAGAGGTGCAAGATCGCTTTCCTCAAAGGATGACCGCACTGATTCAGACATACTTTTGTTGACTCTTTCTCTGTCATGCTACCACCAGATAGTGGCGAGCCCTGCGTGACAACGACGTTTACGACCCGTTTCTATATCTTGATCAGAACATGATATAGGGCGATGTTATAGATATCAGTGTCACCAAATGGTGTGTACTATGCGCCTCGTTCTCAAGTCACGCCATCGATATGACTTGAGACACGCGATCAATGTTTTCGACAACCAGCAAAACACCTCGCGCCCCCCCCCCCCGGAGCGGCCGGGGATCATGCAATTCTGCGTTTCAAATTCTACCGTCAATCGATGCGTGGCAACGGACGGCCGGCCATATTACTGGTGGCCAAAAGTTGGCCAAGTGCCAAGAGCGCCGATTGGGGGCATCAGTCTGCGGACCAAGCCTCCCGGAAAGAAGGCAGTCTGGCAGCAGTTAGTATTAGTATTACTGAGTAGTCAAGAAGGCGGAGTCAGCTGCTCTGCCATACCAGGCTAGTTATCTCTGTTAAACTTTGGGCGCGCCACCAAACTCCCTGGATAGTTACTTGGCAACTTGGACATTGCAGTAATCGACATGCTTAGCGGGTGGCCGCATCGACGTCAAGGCTGACGTAGAGAAAGATGGGGTAAACAGGAGAGGGGGCGAGGGTTGAGGGGCAAAAGGCACAAACGGCTCTATCGAAAGAGTTCGGCAAACATTTATGGCCGGTCGCCAGCCGGAGCATGCCGTGCCCGCAAGTTCATTGGATGTGTGGAAGGATGGATGGACGTATGCATACCGTATCCGGCGCCAAAGGATCGGCTGCCAGTGTGTCTAGCGTGGGAGGAAGCCCATCAAGTCAAGTGACTCTACCTAGTGAGTACAGATTAGGAGTTATGTGCTGTCAACCTGTCGGACAGGCAGGACAATTATACATGAATGTGATGAGAAAAAAAGCAGAACCTGCATCCGTCTCATGGAATGCGTCAACTGATGGTGTCGTAATAAGACAAGACCAAGCGCGCGATGACCAGAGTGGCCGAACACGAACATGACGGCAGAGACGGCGACCAGTTTGCTCCTCGCTCTCAAACCACAAATATTTGTCGGGTTAAATTTAGTTAGTAATCGTACTGCTTATTAGAGCCTGGTGTGGTTATTTCCCCTGTTAGTTAGCTATTTACAATGGAGTTTCATGTTTTGGCTTGGAGGCCATTTCTGGCGCTACGGTTCAAGTTCCCCGCGCCAGGGTCGTAGTGAACTAGCAAGGACAAGGGGAATTGGCTTCTTCTTGCGCTGGCTATGTTTACAGTTTTTCAGTCTTGGCTGCCCAAAAGCAAGGACCGTTGGAGACCTGAGAGGGCTGTCAGCTTGAAAATGTTGGTCTTGCGTGAGACAAGAGCGAATATATGCAAGCAAGAGTTACCAGTTGCCAGCATGAACTGAAAATTTGCCGCGTTTGTCAACTGTACGAGCAAGTTTGCTGGACGGTTGGACGGGAAAAGAGTCACAGTCCAGAGCTTGGTGGCTGAGCAGTCTGCAGGATGGTGCAGTGGGGAATGGGAGGAGAAAAGGCATCGGCTGCATCTGGCAAAGGAGGTGTGCGGCATCGGTCATGGCCCATGTGTATTATTGTAACTTTGAAATATGCAAGTGTGCGTGTCTGATCTTGCAACTACCAAATGCCGCATGTTTGTGGTAATGCTAAGAGTGGTGATTTGCGCATCCATCAGGATTTTGGGCAGCGGCTGCGAGACCATGGCGTTCGACACCACCGTGCAAGTACATCGTGGTCTGATGGTCGTAACCTGCAACATTCTGGAAGCCGAGATGCCGGGGGATGGGGTGGTCCTTGCGGCGATGGGTTGACGCAGGTAAATGAGGTTGGCCAGGGTGCATTTATTCGTACATTGTACGATTGAGTCGAGGAGAAGGGCAAGAGAGGTTTCATGTGACCCTTTTACGGCCTGTTTGGCTACCTGGGTCTGCGCTAGTAGACTCGTTAGACTTTACATGACGAGTTCGCATCATCATTATCAGCACTACCTCATTCATCCTTGGCTAAAAAAAGCACGCTAAAATGTTTCTAGGTACCTAAGTACCTAAATAGCGAGCGCTGCCAATAGCGAGCGCTGCCACTAGCGCCCTGCAACTCTAGCCTTTATAGTGGATGAGTGGCTCGAACTGCCGCTAAATGTTGGCGCTAAAAGTCGCCCCAGATGGCCCAAAATGGCCTGCACCTCCAAATTCCTCCAAATTCCAGCAGCCCAACTCCTCGGGTCGCAGGCAAGCAGGGAGGAAGGGGCCTTGGCTCCTTGTATAACTACCTGTTCAGTCTTTACACACTTTTTCTCACTCCCTCCTTCTCATCTCCGCTGTCCTCGACTCTCCTGTAAATCACTCTTCTTCTACCACTGTTCTTATTTCACTCGATTTTCCCTCGTCACCTCGCTCTCACTTTTTCAGAGTTATACTCTGCTGCCTGCTGGCTTGCATCATCCGCCTAATCTACGCCACTTACACACCTGCCGTCGTCACCCGTTTGCGTCCCTCGTCGCTCTCTGCATTGACGACAAGAAACAACATCATGACCGCCAACATCACCAGCGACGTCAACTATCTTGAGATGGCTCTTCCCAACACCACCGATCTTGATATGCGTGGTCGCAAGAGACACCGCAGTCCTACCCGTCCTGAGATTCGAGCCCTGCGGACTGAGGAATCCAGCACTCTCCGTGGCCGCTCCCGTCACAGGTCCATCTCTCCGCATCGCTCCCAGACTCGTTCGAGTGCCCGTTCTCGCGCTCGCTCTCCGGCGCCACGCACCTCCAACGCACTTCGTCTCGCCTACCACGCTCGCCAGCGTGAGGCTCGCCGTGACCACTGCCCCTCGCGTGCTGCCTCGCCTCACCCGACGGAGCCGCCTTACCGCCGACAGCAGAGAACCAAGAGTCGCAACCGACCGGCTCTCGTCGAGCTCCGCCAAATGACCAAGGCCAGCGAATCTGGATGAATCCTGCTCTGCATTTGTCCACAGCGGCGAACGGCGAGCGGAGCAGTCTACTCGACATGTATTACCACAGACCCGGCTTTGTCAAAGCCTCACCATCCATCATCCAACAAAAGGACAGATCCAAGGTCCAAGTGACGAGCAAAAGAACGAAGACGCAACCATACTATCCCGCCAATACACCCCAAATCGCGGCACAAGACATACCCCTTGCTGCCTGCCCACACATCTCAGTCCAGATGCCTCTGTGAACTGCAATCGCAGTCTACGCACAAAAAGCAGCGTGGAAATTGCTTTAAAATGTCATGGAATTGGCACGGAATGCAAAAGGCGATACATAATTGATCCAGTTTTAGAATCATCAAACTGCATCGAGGCTATGGTGGCAGTTTGTCACAAATATTTTGCTTCCATGTATTTTTAGTCACTGGTCAGGCGACCACTCAATAGTGCACTTAGTGCGCAAAGTTTTTGCAGTATTCCTATAGCTTAGCAGGATTGAAAACAAACAAATTGGAACCTTCAAAAGCATTTTCTTCTGCTCGCTACTTGTTTGATTTTTCCTTTTTGGTGCAATCGTCCCCTTGTCATCAATGGCCTGAGGTTCCCCCAGTATCCGCAATGTACAGCGAGTGGGCCGGCCCCTGACCAATTGTACGTTGGCCCAGTATTGCCGAAGCTAGAGCTCCGACGCCAACTTTTTCCATCATGAAGAAAGTTGTCGGTATCCCCGTCGTCACCCCTCCCGGCCGACATCTGTCTTCCCTACAGATCCGCAACGGACAATGTTTGAATCATATGCACGGTACAATTGACCATAAGACAGTCGAGACCAACGTACGAGGAGACCTCGCCGTCTCAGACCTCTCGCCAACTGTGGCGAACAATTCGACATCACGCTAGGCCCAGCGACCCCCCTTGCGCCGCACATTTCTCATCCTGACATGTTGAAATATCCGCCGTCCGCAATCTTTTACATATCATAGAGGCTGCTTGGCTGTGAGATTCGCTGTTTATACCCAATGCTTGAGCGGGCGGTGGCGAGCCTGGAGTCTGGCCAGCTCCAGCGCGCCATCCCCAAGGCGCGACACGCCGCACGACCGCCCCGTCATCTCCAAACGGGCTTCTGGCAGCACGGCGCGTCAGCCCTTGAGCTGTCCGGCTTTCGGCCTTTGACTGCTGGCGAATCTGCCCACGACGACAGGCCGGCCAAGCCCACGGCCTCGGAACTGCTCGAGCCCAAACTCGTCGCCACCTCGTTTCTCCTCGACTTTCTATACCCGAACGAGACACAGTCCTATCTACATCGCGTACTGGCTCCAAGGGCCAAGGAGAATCGACTGCGCCCATTGCGGCGGAGGCAGTACTCGGTGCAGCACCTGGCCTCGATTCAGCAGCCTGCTCTACTGTCCGCTACTCGATTCGAAAGTGTCGCGCGGACACCTGCCGATGCACCTGCACAGCAATCGTCCAAGGCAGCGAAATCGAAAGCGATAAAATCCAGAGCTGCTTCCAAGAAACCCTCTTCATCACCAACGACAGCCAAGGCGGTAAAGACCGCAAAGGCAAAACCACTGGCAGAGGGTTCTCTCGACAAGTCAGACCTCGACGTTTCTTGGATGCGCTATCAACATGCTTCTCTAAAAGCTCAAGAAGCACAGCGTCCTGGGTTAATCATGGCACTCGCCGCAACGGACGAATATGTCGCATGTGCTAGGGCCGCTGCCCTGTTTCAGGGACTGCCCCCGGAAGAATGGACGGACGCGCTGCTTTCTGCTGCGATTCGATCGCTCGCTGTGTGTGGCAAATTTCAGGCTGCTCTCAACAAGTTCAAAGAAGGCCTTCAATTTGACCACGTTGGTGGCATGCAGTACATTGTGGCCCGCGCCTGTGCCGCCAGCCAGTGGCAAGAGCTGTTCCGAGTCTGGTTCGACTACTCAAACTTCATGAAGCAACATGCTGACAAGAATGTGCCTTTTGATCACCTTCGCTTCGTGCCAAACTTGGACACGCTCTTTGCGGCATTCGAAAAGCATATCGAGCACACCGGCCTGGCTCAAATTCGAATGGAAAACAAGAAGTTATTTTCACGACAAGTTCTCGATCAGTTGCGGCACTTGATGATCCGCTCCGTACTGGCCCAGCCCTGCAAACCAAGCAGAGCCATGGACATTGTCTCTAGGTACGACAATACTGCTTACTACCAATTATACATTGAGTCGGTCCTGCAATCTATCAAGCATGTTCAGTACCCCAAATCTACAATGAGACAGCTTGGCCCAACATATGGCGAATATCGGCAGCGAGCTGATGCGCGATTCACACCTGAGCTCCTGAGAGGCATGTTTCGAGTTTTTTATGCCACCAACCGCGCTGGACTGGCGCAGTTGTTCGAAGACTGGGTGAAATCGGACGGCGGTATGGACAAGTGGGCTTATGAAAACTTTTTGAAAGTCTACGCCGACTCGGGTGATGTTGCTGCAGTCCGAGATCTAGGCCAGCGTTATATGGCGGCTTTTCCTGATAGCGCAAGGAAAGCCAACTACCACCTTGCCCTGGTGGACGCATTCGCTCAATCAGGTGATGTTGATGGTGCCGAAAACGAAATCTCTGCCATGGTGAAGTCTGGAATCCAGATCGACGACAGGATTGACAATCTCATGCTTAAATGCCATGTTAAAGCAGGTAACTACAAAGAGGCCAAGGCGTACTACAAAACAATCGTCGAGCGTAGTGTTCCAAATGCCCAAACATTTGAGCACATGATGGAGCTGCACTCTGCAAATGGAGACGTGGATTATACACTGGCAGTGTTCAATCAGGCTCAAGCTGCCCAGATTTGGCCTTCGGAGAGTATGGCAATGTCGCTAGTGGCGGCGTACTTGGTCAATGGTCTTATGGAAGAGGCAGAGAAGATCTGTGAAGCAATGACACGCCTTGGCATTACAAGCACGAAAATTTGGAACAGTCTGATACAGGCCTATGCGACCGCTGGCAAAGTGGAAAAGTGTTTCCAGCTGCTGCCAGTTATGCAGAACCATAATCTAGCCTGGGATCATGATACCTGTCGAGCAATTCTGGGCGCTCAGGCGCGCGCCAAGCAGACAGCCGCGGCGCACTGGCTCTTATGTAGCGCTGTGGCAGACAACTTGCTACCAGTCACGGCCGACCATTTTGCCATCGTCATGAACAGTGCCATTGACACCAAGCAGGCGCCTCGTGTCGATATTCTCGCAACGGAGATGGATCGCGCTGGTATTCAGCCCAACTTTGCGACGCATTTAGCCTGCTTCGAATCTGGCTTCGTCCGCGCCCCTACTGCCGAGCGAACAACACGACTCGCCAAGGAGCTCGTTCAATACATGCAGAAACTCGCCGACAACATCGATGCACCGCCGGGACAACGAAAAGATGGCCCATACACGGCCGCCATGCGTGACGTCACGGAGCTGAACAGAGAGCTCCGCGACATCGGCGACGCGCTCAAGCTTCTTATTGACAAACGCGAGATCGCTCTCGCAGAAGACTTGGTGACGCTCTACGCCAAGATCCGTCCCGTCTCCGAGCAAGGCCGGCATATGCCCTCCGACGTCCTCAGTGTCATCATGGGGGCCTACTTGGAAGATGGCCGGCACGAGCGCGTTCTCGAGCTGTGGGCCGTACTTCTCAAGGACGTTCGTCGCCGCACCGAGAACCCCATCACCCAGAAAACCTTTCCCGCGTACGCCTACCACCTCAGCGGGCCTCTTGCCCACGTCGCCAAGGTGTATCACGCCACCGGCGACGGCAAGCGCCTGCTGGCGGCCACTCAGGCCGCCCTCGATGCGGGTTTCCAATTTACCAGCGCCACGTGGAACACGCTCATCTGCAGTCTCGCGGAGCTCGGCCAGTGGGAGCCGGCCATGGGCTGGTGCGAGAAACTGCTTATGCCCCGTTGGCGCGGCTGGAACCCGCAGCCGCTGCCGCTTGCCGCCCGCCGGGAGCTCACAGACAACCGCGTCCTTGTTGCCACGCAGCCCGCCGTGCTGAGCTTGCAGCGCGAGTGGCTCCGCTTGCGCAAGCTCGCCGCGTGGTCTACCGGCGTCACCGCCAAGCTACAACGCATCGAGACGCAGTACCCGCGGCTGCACCACGCGTTCCAGACCGCCGACGTGGCGGACCTGCCGCCGACATGGGGTGCGCGCGGGGGGCGTTCCGACGGCACGCCCGGAGAGCCGCCAAAGAGCCTGAACAAGGCCATCATTAAGGAGGCGCTTGCCGCCGTACCCCTGCAGGACCTGCTCACGATGCGTCTGACAATGGGCGCGCAGTTAAAGGTGATCAAGGAGCGTAGAGCGAGAGCAAGAGCGAAGAAATGGGGTAGGGTGTATATACCGCCGAGGGGAACGAGGCGGAGGTTTTAGAGGATTGTGTACTTGTCTCTTGTTGGGAAAAAAACATTTTCAGGCGTTTCTTCATCTTCTTCTATTTTGTCTTATTAGGTGTGTCATGTGGGATGGAAGTTTGCATAGAGCTGTATCTATAGATATTTAGATGAGTCTGCATTTGGCAACGACTCAGTGTATGAGGGTATATATTAATTGTCGCCACTGTATTCTAGCAACACCGAAACTAGATATCATGCCAAATATTCTGTATTGTACTTTATCAATGTTATTTTTTCCGGTAAAACTCATTACGATGTAGGGCCAGCTACCATGAAAAGCTGGTCTTTGTACGGATATCTAGCAGGTAAAGATAGTAGTAGGAATGGTTCAGTCTGAGCCGATGAGCGATCTGTTTGTGGTATCTATATGATGAACAAAAAAGAAGAGGAAGAAAAAACTCCAGGGACCGGCCGTAATAGATCCAACTTGATGAAACGAGGAATGAATGATGATTGGGAGAAACGAAGAAACAAGAAGGAATGCATAGCCCCCGGTTCCAATCGAAATGATAGTTATATCCAAGTAAGTGGGATATATTTGTTTGATATGCGTTTGTTGATGTTCCAGAATATACACGGCGTTCGGAAAGTAAAACTTTCCACGTCTGCCGACTTCAACACGGAGGCAGGCCATGGTCCATCTGGTCCACGTCCAGTGACCGCAACCTCTGCGACAGTAACCCCTCAGCCGGGCCTCCAGCACCTCTAGCTCCACTGCCGCCTGTAGAACTATTGCTCGCCGCGTCCCCCGCAAAGACGCCGCCGCCGTAGCCGACGTCGCCTCTACTGAGCTTCTCGTAGCCCCAGGCGGCGGCAGCCGAGTCCTGTGTCGAGGGTCGGCTCGGCGAACGCGGAGGCCCATCGACGTCATCGATGATTACGGGAATGGCATCACCCGCGTCGCTGCTTAGCCGACGCGCGGGGAAGCGGAACGGGGCCGGCTCGACGGTATGTGTGTTGCCGGCGCCGGCGCCGGCGCCGAGGAAGCTGCTGCCAGGCGGCGTTCTGAGTCGCTGTTGCGGCTGAGGCGGATTCAGGGTACCGAGAGTAGCGACAGAAAAGGGCGAGCGGTGCGCATCGCTGCTTGTGGTGGTTGGGACACCGAGACTGCGTCGACGACGAGCCTTGTCCGCGGCGAGAATGGCGCCGGAGCGGCCGTACGGCGACGAGATGGCGGATGAGTGGTGGTACATCTGCCGGATGGGCTTATACGGGGTGAAGCGCGGCTCGGGTAGCGTCGTCTCAATGCGCAGTTTCTCCTTGCCCTCCGGGACGCGGTTGGCAAAGACGATGCGGATGCTCTTGTACAGGTAGAAGCGCCCCCTGCCCGGACTACAAACGTGCAAGTGGACGAGGTAACGGAGCGTAGGACGTGCGAGAGCTGCGGTGGCGGCGGCGGCTGGCAATGAAAATGTCGCGAGATTCGGCAGGTTGTCGATGATGGGCCCTTGCGAGTAACTGCGTTGCCGAATAAACGTCTTGGTTCCGGGCGGCATACCAGCGAGGTCGTAGGGGACGAGAAAGAGCTTGACGGCCGTCTTGTTCTGGTTTTTGACGACAATTTGGATCTGGCCCTTTTCCGGAATGCGGTAGCTGCCGCCGGGTGGCGCCTTAAGCGGCGCGGCTCCGAGGGTATCGCTGGCGGGGGGTAGTGGCCCGTCTAGAAGCATGTCCACGTCCATGTCGGCGGCAGCGGCGCCGCGGCGACGCTTCTGGGCCTCGGCGTCGGGGTCGGGCAGGCCGTTTTCGAGGTCAATCTGGCCGACGTACGGACTAGGCCCGTCGTTGCTCTGGGACCGCGCGGCGTTGGTGCTGTCGTAGCTGTAAAAGACGGCGGGAAAGGAAAGGGTGACGTGCGGCGGGCATAGCAGGCGCGACTTGCACTTGCCCCTGCCGAGGACGCCAATCTGCGCCATGAAGTCAAACGGCTTGGACGGCGTTGTGGACATGCGGCCCTGCAGGATGCTCTCCTCGTAGGAGCCCACCATAGAGGCGTGGAGCGAGGGAGATGAGTCGGCTCCAAGAGACGGGCGGCGAGCGCGGGCCGCAGAGCTCTGTGGTGAGGCCCCAGGCTGCAGAAAGTTCATGCCAGAGCCGGATGATCGTCGGGGTTGGTGCGCTTGGTAGGGAAATGTTGCTTCTCTGCGGACCGGGGTGCGTCCTTGGTCGTGGAAGGATCTGAGAGGCGACGAAAAGAGTGACGTTGTTTCGTCGTAGCTGCCGTGGGACAGGCGCATCTTGTCGCTGAGGAGACCGCTCTCGCGGAAAGGCGTCGTTGCGAAGCCATCGGGGTCCTCGTTGGTGACGGACTGGGCGAGCGGGCTCGTCGGCAGCTGATACGCAAAGGTGGAAGATACTGACGACGAGAGCGTCGAGTTGACGCTGGTTCCGGGCTCGACAATAGAACTGTGCCGGTCAAAGGGCAGGGACGGCCGGGGCGGCGAGGTGGCCATCCAGGCCATGTCCACCGAGAGGTTGTCCTTGCGGTGTCTCGAGGCCGGGTTTCGGCGGCGCTCGTCCCGCCTGGAAGAGGAGGAGTCATCATGTGTAAAGTCGCCGCGGTGCAGGGCAGAGCGTGGGCGCTCGATGCTGAGGCCATCGTGCAGTCGAGTGGGTATCGGTGACGCGGATTGATCCTTGTCTGGAGTGATTTGAGGAGAGGGGAGCAGATTGGGAGACTGCGGTGACGTCTGAGATTCTGGAGAGGTGGAATGATGATTTCGAGTCTCGAGCTGCAGGTCATGTTAGTTTTGATGCATCGTTGATACGAGCGCCGCACAGGTAACGAACACGGCGGCTGGGGATCCATGACGGGCTTTCGCCTCGTTTTAATCTCTCGATGAGCTCTGTCCTGTCGAGTATGTGCGACCCATTGTGGTTTTCTGGTGTTTGGAGACATTTCCCGGGACTATCTGGTATGGGACCTTCGCATAGCTCGACAGGGAGGCTTTCTTCGGAGAGACATCTGGGACCGAGCGGTGCGTCGTCGACGAGCCGGGCGGCGCTTTGTGGCAGGGAGGGCAGGGAGGGCAGCGGCTGGCCCAGAGGCGGGCGGGCGTGGTCGATATCTTCCTGGAAGATGGGCATGGTATCGTGTATCCTGAACCACAGCCGAGCTGCGGTCCTGGATGCGGAAGATGCAAAACGGCCACGGGCTGGGCGTTGGAAGGTCGATGGTGGTCCGACAGCGGGCTAACGGTGTGAGCGGGTTGCACGACTGGCTTGCTCGAGAAATTATACGATTCAACTCAAAAACAATGATCGATTATAAGAGAGACGTTGGCAAAGGAGGAGAAGAAAAATTCCAAAGAAAGAGCAAGAAGCAACGGCGGCGGTGAATCATGGACGAACCCGAGAGAACGAGTCGGGTCCAACATGTGTTGGAGCAGGGTGGGGCAGCAAGGTCGTCATGCGACAAGTTTGAGTTGTTGGGCGGAGATATTTTGAGATTTTAAGAGAGAGATCAGGCCTAGACTGAGTGGGCTTCAGTGGGTTGCAGTGGGCATCGGGCGCTGTAGACGACATCCTACCGCTGAGGAGGTACCTGGAGTCCGCCGAGGTTACAGCGCGTATACCTGGTACCTACCTACCTAGGTAGGTACCCTTCTCCTGCCAGGACTTGCAGACGACCTTTGACTGCGTGCGGATGGCCGGGCCTAGAGTTGCCGCTGCCGACTCTGCAGAGCCTCTCCACCGTGATGCTGCCTGATGCAGCATCCTTTTGAGACTAAAAAAGCAATAAAAAGGGTCTATTACACGGCAGTCCTTTTGCCTCGTTCACATTCACAGGCAATGTAACCCTGGAGGGGTCAAGCTGAAGCCCGCGCTGCCAGCACACGACACTCAGATCGGCCCCGGGAGAACTTTATTAGAAAAAAAAGGGTCGTCCGTGTAGCACTACTCTATTAGAAATGCAGGATACTAAGCCATAGCTGAATTCCCACTCATAGGATGCGTCTTTGCTTGACCGTCTTTCTTTCTGCCACATGGCACTTTACAACAATAGTCTGCATGCCACACCATTTTGAATAGCAATACAACCAACGATCCCATTCAGCATCCTCTAGTGCTAAATTCGCAAGGTAGAGAGCCATCATAGGTAGGTAGTCTCCAGTTGGCAAGCCCACTTTCCACATTACCTACCTACCTAGGCCCAATTTGGAGAGCCCGCAGAGTAGGTAGGTACATTGGTACATGCTCTGCAGGCTTGCATCACCAAGATTTTCCTCACCAGTGGTTTGCTTCCAACAGAACACAATCGGACCTCATTTACCATGGCGCCTAAAACTACAAAGAAGCCGTCCAGCGACAGCGAAGCGGTCAAGAAGCATCGCCAAGGATTCAGAGTTGGCCCGGATAATTTACCGGACGGGCCATGGCGCCGTAAAGGTACGTGCTTGCGCGAAGCCCTTGCTCTCGACTTTTGCAGATGAACAGGCCAAGAGAGCATTTCGCCTTGCATGGTCTAGCTTGGGCCCCTTTAAGGTGATAACGATAACTCTAACGCTTATACAGTAACGAAAATCAAGCAGGATCTGATTCACAAAGCCAAAGTCAAAAAGGCTTATGCCAAGATCAAGGAGCGCGAACAAAAGCAAACGGCGGCTGGTGACGGCGGCAGGGCCGAGCAAGATGCCACCACTGCCGCTGACAACAGGGGGGACTCAAAAGGCAGTGAGAAAGTCATGCACCCGACGCGGGAGCTCATGATCAAGGACGAGGAGGTGGCGCAAAAAGCGGCCCAGGGCCAGGGCATTGACGCCAGCGATGGGCACCGCCGGCGGACACGCCGTCCGGGCTATTACGACAAGCAGCTGGCCAAGGCGGACGAGCACCGGGCTGAGGCGGCGCGGCGTGGCGAGGAGCGCGCGCGACGGGCGGAAGAGAGGCAGACTCGGCTGGCGGAGCGGGACAAGTTCAAAAGGGCCATGGCCAAGACAGTCGGGCGCGATGGCAAGAAGAAGCTGGGTCGCGAGAGCGGCATCTTGCTGGACAAAGTGAAGAAGATGGTGGCGAACCAGTAATAAGGGAGGAGGAGAGAGCGGGCAGTGGGCGTGTTATTTTTCTTGTTTTCAGGTGCTTGCATGTATGGCATTGTGATATTCAGCGAACATGATGATTGGAAAGCCGCAGTCTCGGTGTGCAAACGCGGCGTGGCAAGGGCAGGATACTTGGATGTTGTAATGTGACGGCGTGACTCGAAATGGCTATTCCCACGTGCATGCAAGAATTAAGCAGACAATTGCCTCGGTTGTTTCGGTTCCAATGTTGCTGCTTAAGCACTTTATTGATACGCAAACACACCGACATCAGGTTGTTGACCTCAAAAGAGAGGTGCTTTACTTGAAACAGCCCACACATTCATTCTGCCGCAGCATGGCATCCAGGCAGTCAGCTGTTTAAGTATTGTTTAGCGTTGTACAATGCAATTTTGACAACGCAGACAGGCAGCTTGCTGTTTACTGGAAACATGTTTTGGGTGGTGGGCAGGATGGCTCTCGTGGTGGCTTGCTGCAAAGCCATACGAAGTAAGGTGAAGACAGAGGAAACGTTTGATTCGCCGCCACTGGTGATGAGATGGATGCAGGTGCTCGTTTATTCGACCAGCAAGACAAAAGGGGCTTTTGATCAAGTGTTGCAGGTAGATTTCAACACAAAGGAACCATGATGCGACCCGTCAAATACAGAGCATGAAAATTTCTGAAATTGCAAATCATAGGATAGGCTGAGTGGGTAATAACAGGCTCGTTTCGGCCATTTGTTTCCTGCAATGTCGTCTCTTCTGGGCTGCATTCCATTCAGGGAACCGTTGCCAATTTCAAACTGCAATGATATGAATAAATTGCGACTTTAATAGAGGAAGCCGACACCGATCTAGTTCAAACCATCCCGGTGTCAGATCACTACAAGGTAGATAGATGGCTTGGCTCCAAATCAAAGCGAGGCAGGGCAGGGCAGGGCACGACACGATCCTGAACGCGGGCCCGTAACTTTTGTACAAGAGCTGAGATCTCTTGTAACACTGTGTAGTGCGAGAAGTTCCATATGACAGAAGATGCACAATTCGATGCACACAGCGCGGCACTTTCATCGTCGTTGACAAGTGATGTGACGGGCGCACAAACTGTGGGATTTGCGAAACACAATGCGTGCTTCATCCCTACAGGGGGGGCGGGCGGGGGAGATGCCGTTGCAGACAGCCTGCGGAGTACAGGGGAGAGAGACCCTAGCTAGTTTGTCTGTGCGAACTTGGAGTCAAGTGACTGCTATGAAGCGACATGTACAGTATACACGTATGCAGGTGCAATTTTGACTGGAAGAATTTGGTGGCACAAAATGGCTGTGGCGCTTTGCAGATTCGTCACGGGAGGTCAAGATGTGAGGTTTTCATATACCAGGTGAAGGAAGATTGGTTGTGAACAAGAGAACATGAAACAGCCAAAAGGAGTTTGGCTTGAGCGAGCCGTAAATTTTATGAGAAGCCCGCTCTTTGTACGGATAAGTTGTTGAGCATGTTTGAGGTACGAAGCACCAAGGCGTATTGACGGCCTATGATTGGTGTGAGGATACCATGGAAGAGGAATCAGAGAGACAACAAAAAAAAAAAAAACGTGGACCGATCAACGTCTGAACAATCGCAAGTAGCAGTTGCGGACTATTCATCCAGTACTTGCCTGTTCTACCGGCTATTCGGTGCAGGATGACGCTAGCTCAATGGTGTCGTTCTATTCCAGCGCATCTATATACGCGTGTATATCATGACACAGCGCAGCATACGGGTAGAAGTAACTTCAGCAGCGAGCAGGATGGAGGTGTATAAAATGAAGGGATGGAAAGAAGCCAGACTAGGCGATCATGATCGCCAGCGATTAACTTCATGGGTTGTCTCGAGACGATGGCTTGTGGAGGCATAGTCCATGACGCCTGGATCGTGTCGACGACAACTGGCGGTCTCGGGGTCAACTTTTCCAACTTGTTCTGTTTCGTTGGCTGGTCTCCTGTAGATTGGATCGGCAGCAGACAGCGCCGCGTCTCGGCAAGACATGCGCGCGCTGGGCCGGTGGTGATGAAGGCAGGTGGATCTGGAACCGCGTCAACCGCCGCCAATTCAACACGTGGTCGCATAATTACAGACACGAGGCCATAATTCCGGAAACAGGCGGAAGTTCGTGCATAAATCTTGATGGCAGGGGAGCGCTGTCGTAAACGGGCTCTGGACACTGTGGCCGGTCAGTCTGCTGGGTGTTGCGACTTTGGAGTGGGATGCGAGTTACGGAGTACGAATACAGTGGATTTAAGGGTACCGGCAGGGGTCAGGGTTCAGTGGGTCAATGAGCTTAACTGGTAACACGTTGGTACCTGTATTTTCAGGGGCAATTGGCTGCGAGAAGCTTGCAGGGCGAATTAATGTCTGGTCGAAATGTCAATTAGAGGCTCTTGAAGACACCATCTCGTAGTGTCAGGTACGTGCCTCGATTGTCTCGGTTGTGCCTGGGCTAGGGTACTTGCACTGTACGAGGACAGCGTGTAAATGCACCGCCAACTTTATGCCGTTGCCATGTCCCGATGCTTGTTGGCCATGTCCCGATGCAATGAAGGCAAACATCCCAGGACAAAGACAGATCAACACAATGAGCGCATGCTCTACTGTGAAACGCGTCGGTCCATTTCTGCCGTCGCTGCAGCCCGGCAATTTGTCTGCAGTGGCTGCAGTGGTGCAGCGTAGTGCGGCGCCACTAACACGGGGTTGGAAGCCCCTGTAAATAGGCAAATAGGTAGCTTACTAGGTACCTACCTAGGCAGCAGGGGAAGCCGCAGCACTTGAAGAAGAGGAGGTTACTGCCAAGTACAGAGCAAAGTAACTGGCATTGCTCTGATCCAAGTTCGATACATCAGATTTCCTGTTCCTTGAGATAGGTCATTGACGGAAGCTCATTATTTGTATTCCTTTGGTGTATCTGTTTCCTAATCCAAGGTAGCTGCAAGAGCACATGCCGAGAACCCCTCCTCTCACCGTCGTAGATCAGGAGGTACTTGAAAGATACCACTGATGCGCTAATGATTCGCCGACAGACCCCTACCTAAGCAAGTACCCAGGGAGGCACCCCATGCTACTCGCTCCCTGCCTTGGTTAGCTGCACTGTAAAAGCCATCCCACCGCATCGCCACTTTCAACGACAACGCCAACGTCGTGACACAGACACTGATTCATTTCTGCACGTCAACTCGTTCGTCCCACCACTCGCACACTGCGTCCCTCTCTTCTCTGTTCAACCCACCGCTTTCCTTCCCTCCCACCAGCCCCTCTCCGTACCTGGGCCTCCTCCGCCGCCGCCTCCCGAACAAGCTGGACCGCGCCCTTCTCTAGCTCATCTCCTGACCCCTGGTGTCTGTCCGTCCCACGCAAAGCCTCACCTGCGTCCGCCTTCCCTCACCCACAGACAGACCTTGGGTCGGCGACCGTGCAAATCGAAGCCGCGCACATCCCCTCGACCACGGGTTGCGACCTCTCACCAGTTGTTTGTTGTCGATATCTCCTTTCTTACCTTTTCCGCGCGCGTGCGTTTGATCACCATTTACGCCGCAAATACCAGCAACCCAAAGTTTCTCGTTTGGCGCGCGCCGCCTCGTCGACCCGTCGACTCCTTTCTGCGTTTGTCGATTCCATCACGAATGATATAAACGGCGCACAATCATCGATTGCAGACCATTCTCATGCTACCTGCTCTTTGTGCCCGATCCAATTAGAGTCGATCCGTTTTGCTTCACGTCGGGCCAGCTTGCGCGCCCCGCCCCTGACCGATCCCGTCGTGGTGGTCTGCTGCCATCTCCCGCCCTTGGCATCCATCGACTTTGGCTGCCTGGCCGCTGGTCCTGATTCGCCGCCATGACTGCCATAGTCGACGAATACCTCGACGGCTCGCTCGACAATGACGAAATCTTTCCCTGTAGAGGGTGCGGAGAGGTTTGTGTCCTTCGTCGTCGCTGCACGACCCTCCGATTGCAATCAACCACTCAAGCTAACAAACTCTTCCCCTCTTTACCAGATTCTCGAGGAAGGCAAAGCTTTTGAATTAGGTATGTTTCTGCCCAATCTTCCCTCTCTGCGCCGCACTCTGTCTCGCGCCTGCATCACCATGTGCTGATACCCAATCTCAGCTGGCCAACGATGGCACCTTGACTGCTTTCGCTGCCACACCTGCGGCACCCTCCTCGACTCCGACGCCAACCTCCTCCTCCTGGGCGACGGCTCCCTCGTGTGCAATAATTGCACCTATACATGCAATGCCTGCGGCAACAAGATTGAGGATCTAGCCATTTTGACCGGAGATCAGGCCTTTTGCTCCACCTGCTTCCGTTGCCGAAACTGCAAACGCAAAATCGAAAACCTGCGTTATGCACGCACCTCACAGGGAATCTTTTGCATGGGCTGCCACGAAACTATCATGGCTCGTCGGCGAAAACGCTCCAAAGCCACCACTGCTTCAAAAGCGCGGGACAAGGAAGACGGCGTCATAACAGACAAGTCTTTACCTGCCTTGCCTCCCGAGATGATCCCCAACGCTCAGGCAGATGCTGACTCGGATAACGTTGCCGCCACGTCTCCGGGACCTCAGGCCGCCGCCCCTCGCTTAAGCAGCAACTCGAGAGTAGCTGCTATACCGGCCAGGTCGCCTGAGCGTCCTTCAGTTGATAATGGCAACGCCGCCAACAAGGATACCCTAACATTGCCCTCTAGCACATACAGAAAGAATAGGAACTCGGCCATCCTCCCCAGTGGGCATGGTAGCAACCACAACGATGCATCTGATGGCTTCTACATCTCCGTCGCCCTGGATCCCACCCCCAATGGCTCTGCCAAGGCCTCACCAGCTCCGGACGCCAACAACGATGCCACGCCTCGGAGCAGCAAAGCTGCCGGTGAGAGGCGCAGCGAGACTGCTGTCTCTCCCCATATTGCTTTCCAGGACAAAGGCCGTCAACAGTCGACAGATCATATCCTGCAGGCCATGGCCCCTTCGCGAAAAGTCTCAAAGAGCGAAAAAGACAAGAATAAATTTTCAAAGGCTTCGCCCGAGACTGATGATTCTAGACCACACGAGGCACCTCGTAGCAAGCGTCTGCAGACCTCCAGAACGAACAGCTCTCAGTCTACTGATATCAAACAAACAAACGCCCCGTCACGACAGCGTGCCTCTCAGGATGCCCGGCCGGCCGACGACGACGCAACTGCGCCCGCGCAAGAACCCAGCTCCAAGACTTCACGCTCAGGCCCCGGCATGGCCATTGCACGCAAGGAGCTGCCGCCGTCGGCCAACAGAACCGGTCAGCTCCTGTCCACCCCCAGCAGCCCAAGCTACCCACTAACACGCGCTACAGTTGGTTCTACGGCAAACACGACGGAAAAGCCCACTCTCAGTGAAAGCTATATGCAACCACGAGCCGCACCCGCACCTCCAGGCTCTAGAGCCTCTGCTGGTGCTAAAGATGATGGTCAGTCTCCCAAAGTTTCGCCAAAATTGCCTAGATGGAGCAGTGGTGCCGATTTCACACTGGACGAGGACATGGCTAGAATTCTTGGGACCGACGAAGGTTCATCCTCGCTCTTGCGTCGGGTTTCTAACGCGGTTCGACATGGTCGTACAGGGAGCATCGAGTCCAGTCACAACCCGAGGCAAAGCCACACTCGAAGCATAAGTGAGACAACACGATCGACTGTTTCCCCCCGCTGGTCAAGACCCCAGCACCCCGACGATCACAGCCACGATATCAGCAGTCCAATCTCCTTGAACAAGGGCGAGGACTCGGCTTTGCTCAAGCGTCAACTACGAAACTCGGAGCAGCGCGTTGCAGAACTCGAGCGACAATTCAACACCGAAAAAGATTTGCAGACTCTTGACAAGAAGCTAGTCGAGAAGCGAAAGACAGTTTCCGTACTCGATACTCAAGCGGAGATTATGATTCGTCAGCTCGAGGTTCTCGCCGGCTACGTCGAAAAGGCGAAAGAAACCAAAGCTCCGCTTGATGTCCACGAGCTCGAAGATTCAGCTATCAAGGATTTTGTCAAGAAGCTAGAGCGTGTCAAGGGGACTATGGCGTCCGAGATTGCCGCACTGCATGAGCAGCGCGATAAGCTTGTCGAAGAAAAAAGTCAGGCTGTGGCTGACCGCGACCGCGCTTTGATGGAATTTGAGCAGCTTTCCTCCAAGAATGCTCAGCTCGCCGACATGAACAACGAGATGACGCACCAGATCCAAGAGCGTTTCAAGTCGCAAGCAGGCGACTTGCGGTCACCATCCAATGGACTAGGCATTTACGGCCACCGCGGCGCCGCAACCTCCAACGCCAACCTTGACACCGCCAGCATGACCACGGGTGCTACCCTTGTACCTGCCGATGAGGAACATATTGTCGAGTCTGGCCCTACGGTGGTACAGGTGCGCAAGGGTCAGGTGAAGAAGTTTAACTGGAAGAAAGGTTCCAAGACAATGGCTCAAAACGTCGCCAAGGGTGTCAACCGCGCTGTTGTCGCCTTTCAACAAAACGAACGCGATCGTCCAGGTCAAATGGGTGGACAACCTGGCGGCTTGACTGCAGATAATATTGGTCTGCCTTACAACATGACCGTCACGCAGGCGGACATGTCCTCGGCATCCAGCGTTCCCTCCGGTGGTCCCAACGCCGCTAATAAGCAACAGAGCTTTGGTTTCTTCGGCAAGAAGGCCAATATGCCCAAGTCTGTATCTGCCAACACAGTTTCGACACCTCTCGCAGCAGAACCGCCCACAACCTTGTTTGGCTCTGAGCTCAGCGAGCGTGTCGAGTATGAGCGTCGTCAAATACCCAGTGTCGTCAGCCGCTGCATAGAAGAGGTCGAGCTACGTGGCATGGACCAGGAGGGCATTTACCGCAAGACTGGCGGCAACTCTCAGGTCAACCAGATCAAGGAAGGCTTTGAGAAGAGCGAGAACTTTGATATTTCCGATCCAGATCTGGATATCACTGCGGTGACGAGTGTGCTGAAGCAGTATTTCCGCAAGCTGCCAATGCCGCTGTTGACATTTGACGTCTATGACCGTGTATTAGAGTCGAATGGTATGTTGTCATTTTATCGTCTTTGAGCTTTGGTGTACTAACTATTTGCAGCCATTTCCGAAGAAGCAGAGCGCTGCGCGCAACTGCGCAAGACATTCGACTCGATGCATCAGAGCCACCGCGACTGTCTCGAGTTCCTCATGTTTCACCTGCAGCGCGTGGCCCAGCGCGAATCCGAGAACCTCATGTCGCCCAAGAATTTGGCGGTTGTCTTTGCGCCCACCATCATGCGCGACCTGAGCATCGAGCGGGAGATGTTGGACATGCACGCCAAGAATATCGCTGTGCAGTTTGTTATTGAGAATAGTCATATCATTTTCGAAGATGCTTGATCGAAAACAGGCTATATATATATATAAGGAGCAGAAAGCTGAAGGAAAAGTCGTGGACAAGATGCAGAGAGACTGGTAGTCGTGATTTCTGATATTTTGTTCGTTTCATCTCGTGAAAGAAGGAACTGGAGAAGGTTTGGTCTGAGGAGTTTTTTTTTTTTTTGGTGTGCACCGCGAGGTATCTAGCTTGAGCTCTTCTCTCTATTTGGTTTCCTCATTTTGTCTGTTGCTGGGCTCGTCGCGATTTCTGCACCCAATCTTCGTTTTGGCCTTTCCCTTTTTTTTTTTTTTGTCGACACTACACCCATTTTCGCTTTGACATTTATCATAAGAAGAGTGAGCGAGAGAGTGAAAAGGAGAGAAAGCACTAGTATTAATTAGTCGTCTTTTCCCGGAAAACAAAATCCATTACATATTGATAGTCTTTCATGTCTTGGGCTTTGCTCCCGAGGCGGAATCCAGTTTGTCGGGTGATGACTCGAAATAATACATGTCACTATATCTGTTTTCTAACCTAGCGTACGGCTATGTGTGTGAAGCTTACCGCGAGGTACACACAATTTAACACCATGCGAATATGGCGGAACTGAACAATCGACTCTAATGAAGAGACCGCAGCAGATCAGCGACATGGACTCCGCTGAGTGACATGTAACAGTAGGCTCAGTCAAGTCTTCGGATTTCGTGGTGGTCAGTTGAAGTACCGTTGTCCACAACAAGGTGAGCTTTGATTCCTGGCGTCAAGCTGCCGGGCTTGCCAGGGTCGGCAGCCACGATGTCGTCACCAAAGGCAGCCGCGATTTCTTCGAGAGTCTGCTGGCGTGTTTCTCTGTCACGGGATAAGTAAAACCAGACGTTTTGGATTCTTTTCTGAAAGAAAAAGAAGCAGCAGGTACACGTACGGAAAGCAAAAGTAGGCCATGATGAGGAAAAAGGTTGTGCAGCAGACAAACACGTAATAGTAATTCTCGCGGATTTTGGCGAATGCGGTTGGGCCGGCTTCGGTGACTAGGTGTGTTGTTTGGCAAAAAGTTCAAAAAAAGGGTCAAGGGACGGGGGCGGAGGACAGGAAGAAGATGAGATTTTGATTCAACGTACCGGCGACGTTGACGATGAAGTGAGAGGCTGAGGCGATGCCCATGATTTTGTTGCGGAGTGCAATGGGGAGGACTTCGGCGCCGTAGAGCCAGGTGGTGCTGTTGAGCATGCCGTCTGCGTCGAATCAGTACACAAGTGTCCCCCAAAGAATGAAAATAGAACAGTTCTTTTGAGCATACAGTAGATGACTGCGAACAGGTAGATGCCGAGAATGGTGAAGCCCTTGCCGATTGCGCTGCTCGAGTCTTGAAAGCGGCGCTGCATGACGGCGGTGTAGATTTCGACGAGGATGACGCCGGAGAGGCCGGTGAGTATCATGTTGCGACGGCCCCATTGGTCGGCTAGGTACCGGGTCGTGAGAACGTTGGAAAGAAAGGTGACGGTGCCGTATACGCCGGCCAGGGCGAGGATGGTGGAGGGGCTCATGCCGAGGCTCCTGTATAGAATAGCTGCGTGGGCAGTTCTTTTTTCAGCACAAAGCTGAAGAGAATAGAAAGGGAGTCTAGGCGAAATAGGCTTACTCTGATAATACTGAACAACGTTTACACCGGTGAGCGACGTCATAGTTTGCACAGCAATTGATCTGTTCAGCGTCAGTGAAAAAAAACATTCGGCCAAGCTCAGCCGCGGTGCGCGAACTTACACCATGGCTCGTCGTCGATAGAGCCTGAATATATCCTTGTACGACTTGACCTCGCGCTCCATCTCAAAGCTAATCTGCATCTTCATGGCCTCAAACTCTTGCTCTACCTCGCTCAACGTCAACTCGCGCCTCGTCCTGCCAAAGGCGCGCCGCGCCTCGCCCTCGCGGCCCCGACGCACAAGCTGCCGCGGTGACTCTGGCATAAACGTGGCCAGCCCGACCAGCATGAGCACGCCCCAGGGGATCTGCAACCCGAGCGGCACGCGCCACTGGGTCTGGCCGTAGGGCAAAAAGGAGCAGCCGTAGCCGACCCAGTTGGAGGCCATGGTGCCGAGGGCGATGCCGCAGCCCGAGATGCCGCCAATCAGGCCGCGCTGCTGCGGAGGCGCCATCTCGGAGAGATAGATGGGAACAGTGGACACCATGCCGCTGCGAGGAGAGTCTCTGGTTAAAGATGAAGTTCTAGAAAGAAAAGGAAGGGAGGAGAATAAAAAAAGAAGGAATAGGGAAAAAAAAAAAAGGAAAACGTTACCCAACGGCGAAACCGGCAAGGCCGCGACCGACAAGAAACATGGCAATGTGGACGGCAACGGTCTGGATGGCGGTACCAATGGTGACGAGGACGCAGAGAAGTTGCATGAAGCGGATACGGCCCATGCGATCACCGACAATGGTTTGGGTGAGCGCGCCAAGGGCTTCGCCGGCAATGTACACGGCGACGACCTTGTGACATTTTGCCATTGTTAGTTGGTAGGGGGGCAGGTTTGGGAGGGGCAGATTGAGGAGGCCTACTGCGCCGGTGAGACTGGCTGAGGGGTGCTTCATGTAGTCGATCCAGCTCTGATGAGCGATTGCTACCAAAAAAAGAAGATACAAAATGAGTGAACGATTCGTGGTTGAGAAAGAGAGGTGTTGGCTTTACTTGTTGTTGCGATGCCGGTATCGAAGCCCTAGATTTTATTTTGGTTAATGTGGGAGGAGAAAGGTGAGGATGGACAGGGTTGACGGCACAAAGAGAAAGGTGCCGATTGCTGCAAATAGCGCGATACCAAACGTGTAAGAGCTTCCCATTGTCGACTTTTTGGTCTAGTTTTAATTCGTCAATTGTTTGAAGGAAGGGCGGGATTCATCAAAGCAATGTCGGAAAAAGCAAAGCGAGCGGAGGCGGGTAAGTGGTCACCATGGTGTAAGTGGCTTGGCCCAGCCCTTTGTCTCGGGCCCGTGCCGGGTCACCAAGTCAAGACTTTTTTGAACAACGGGAATGGTAAACGTCTTGTTGAATTAGACGACTAACTATGTAGTCGTCGGTCCTCGTGTCCTCGAAATTGGGGTTTTGTCGGCGTGAGCAGCTGCAGCGAGTTGGGGGTGGGGGAAACGTGGGGGTGGAGAGAAGCGGTATGGATGGATTGCCGTGTTAGGATGACGAGCACGGATCGTCGCACAACCAATGACAAGGCTTGGGGGGAGCAATAGAGGGCGGTGGGCTGGTTTGGCTGAGAGACTCGACTTGCGATTGGGGTTGCTAGCTTATAAGTCGGTCTGTCATCAATCATCTCAGAGTCAGGATATGAAAACAGCATGTTGCTTGCCAGTTCTACGCATCTCTGCCTCGATGGGTGTTCCAAAAGACGTCGTCATTTATCCTTTTTTATTTCCTCCGGTGTAATGGTTTCTCTACGAGTATTTCCTAGGATGTAAACCATGTTAGATGGTCTAGGGTGGCGCAAGCGCTTCTCACTGTGAGGAGCCACAGCGTATGGGAAGAGGGCAACCTGCAATTAACGCGTCAGAGGCGGGCCGAGGCGCTCTATGGAGGCTTTGGCTACGATATGTCCTAGACTCATTCATCAATTAGTAAATATGTATCCATTATTTCCGTCATGTCGGTGATGGTATCGAGTGGCGTAGCGCGTGACACATATCATGTTGACGTCCATGCCCCAACAATACGAAACTTTTCAATTCTTACGTTTTTTGATGCTGTTTCTCAACAAAGTTCGGCCGTTGGAAGATATATGGTTTCAGATTATTTTGTAATTTACAAATTAGGCGGCTTTATCGAAGCTACGCCACCGAACCCACAAGGCAACGAGAGGGGCGGGCGGGCTGCCTCTGCCCTGTAAAGAAGGGTGGCGAATCATGAGGCGCCAACGACAGGGCATACGCAATCACGCCTCTTTGACCAGTGACCATCCTCAACCATTCTACCTGTTGCAACTTTGCCATGTGAAGCCGGCGCAGGCTTCTCCGAGAAATCTTCATCGTCTCAAGTTACACATTTCCCTCTGGATAGATCCCTTTCAGCCTTTCTGCACTCTCATTCCTATCAAGAGAGACAGGACCCTTCTGTGCCCCGCCGCCCGCTCGTCACACCAAACCCCACCACCCAATCGACCATCGTCGGCCTCGTTCCTCGCCATGCCTGCAGTCAACCATGTCATCCTCGCCTCGGGCGCCGTCGTCGCCGTATCGGCCGTCATCGCGACTGCTATTGCCATCTACGAGTCGCCCGAGGTGCGCCGCTACACCGACGACGTCCGCCGCCGCATCGCCATGGCACTCCAGTCCCTTGGCGACGGCATCAACCCGCCCGATCGCGAGCCCATATATAACAGACCAGAGGATGCTGAGGGATTCCTCGAGTCGAGGCGCGGCGCGGGTGCCGAGCCCGGCGTCGACGCTGATGAAGCCACCCGCCGGAGGCAGCGCGAGGAGCTGATGTACTGGAACTCGGTCCGGCTGCAGAAGCAGGTCGAGGATGAACTTACCAAGCACGCGGAAAAGGAGGACGGTTTTGCCACCCCGCCTGCCATCCAAGACCGCCCAGACGCCCCCAGGGGCACCTCGTTTGATGACTTCTTAAAGCCGGTCAATAGCGAAGAATCCAGCGCCTACGTCGTCAGCGGGACAGATACGACGGCGGGCGCTAGCCAGCTGCGACATCGTGGTGATGGTGCCCGCGGCTTTTCCGCCGCCGCCGTATACTCGAACCCGTTTAGCGACGAACACCACATTGATCCAGAGGAATTCGGCAACATGGGTCTCGGCACCGGCAGGCTGATACACGAGAGCCAGAGCGACATTTACAGCGCCACCACACGCGAAGAGGATGGGCAAACGGCCACGACGGCCACTATGGAGGCCGAGTCGCCGTCACTCATCGACTTTGGTACCGAGACTCTGCCGCATCCCGCCGCCGTGCAGAGAGAACTACACCAGCAGGCCCTGCCCGCCGGCGAGATTCCCGAGGAGGCGTACGCCTCGATTCAGGCCTGGGCCCTCGACTCGGGCTTTTACTCGCCGCTGCCAGTTACCCCCGTCGCGCCCGTCTCCGAGGCCGAAGTCATCAGCGAGGGCGAGCTGACGCCGACCGACTCCGTGTCTCTGGTCGGCTCCGGCGAGGACCTGGCCAACGAGACGCGCTCGTTGTCTCATGCGGGCGACGAAAGCGGCCACCCATACGATGTCATTAGTGAAACGGACGGCATGTTGACTCCGGCCAGCTGGTCCGAGGTGGGCAGCCAAATTAGCGAGAGCGAGCATCCCCAAGCCCAGCACGTATAGCAGTGATTTGTTCTGTTGACGTAAGAGATAAAGCCGTTAAAAAAAAAAGGCAGTTTCAGTTTCCGAATTAATTTTTTTTATAATCGAGCGTAATTGATGAATGAGATGGCTGTGAGAAAGTAGAGAGACCGCGAGTGAAGCCTGCAACTGCTACGGAAGGTATTCATTTTGCGATGGAGCATGTAAATGGGCGTGCGTCTGACGCTCTACTCGGTCATCGACTCTTGTAATTATACGAACCTTGAGTAGGAAATTTGTATCGTGTGTATGGCATTCAAAAAAAAAAAAGAAAAAAAAAGGAAAAAAAAAGGCCGAGTAGCAGGTGGTGGTGATACTTGATGGAGTGCGTATCGGACGTTATAAGTCAAGACTACCTATCTAATTTGTCCTCGGCCATATGTTCACAAAATACTCCGTTTTGAGCGCTGTAACAAACAGATCCTTTTCTACCCCCTAATCAGATAGCTATGCATGTCTCATTTGGTATTTACCAGTTTCTACAAAGAACGACCCCCCCCCCCCCCCCGCCGAGCGTTCTCTACATTTTCTTACTCTTCATGTACTCGTAATTTGGCAGATCGCTCTCCGTCACCTTGACCATGTACTCAGCTACCTCGTCGCCGTACGTCTCGCGCCAGCTCCTGTACATGGCCTCAACATCCAGCCGCCTGGCGCTCTTGGACGTGTCGATGCCCGTCGAGTCGCAGATGCCCTGCATGTAGCTCTTGTCCAAGGGGACCATTCCCTCTGTCGACTGCGCCTCCCACCCGCGCAGCACCTGCGCGGGATCCATGCTGATGACGGCCGTGAGCCGAGGCACCGTGTCCCCCTCCAGCACGTCGTCGGCGTCCACCACGATGGGCACCCCTTTACATCCCAGCGTCGGTGGCGGCGGCGACCGCGACTCGTCCGACGTGGCAGTCGTCAAGAGCCTTGCGGCGTACCAGTCGTACAGCTCGCGCGCGAGACCGAGGCCGTGGCTGCGCGCGCGCGTGGTGAGGCAAGGGTCGGGCGGGTGGCCGGCGCTCGTCGAGGCCCGGAACCACGAGTCAACCATGAGGGCGGGGTGGCGGATGAGGAAGATGGGCACAAAGGAGACGAGGTAAGGGTCGGGCAGCATCGTGGGGTTGGTGTGCGCAAGGGGCGGAGCGTCGTCGTCGTCGTCGAGGGTGAATTCGGCGGCGAATTGGCCGTTCTTGGTGGCTTCGTACAGGGAAGAGGGTTTCCAGATTTGCGCGCAGTGGTTTTTGAGGAACAAGGCGTTGCCCTAAAGATTTGTCAGAATAAGCTCTGAAATACCCTTGATGTGTTTTTTTTTTTTTTTACTGTTGCTGCAAAGATGAGGAGGATGAGGCAAGTAACAACGTACATTTCTGTGAGCCTTGTCCCGGGCAGCCTCCATCTTGGCAAAGCCCTCGCGGAGCTGCCGCACAAACTCTTGCCGCTTCTCGGGCGGCGCCTCGGCGTCGACCGAGTAGCTAAAGTTTTCGACTGCGTACATGCATGCAGAGTGAAAGTAGTAGCCTGACCCTTCCCAGCCCTGCTGCTGCGAGAGCAGCTTGACGAGGAGGTTGGACAGCGTCCGGGGGCAGCTGAAGAAGAAGACGTCCGAGGGGCGAGGCTTGGTCATGATTGGGCTGTGCAAGCTTGCTTTACCCTTTTGGATATATATTTTCAAGCAAAAGTTTTTCACAATTTGTGATGGAAGAATGTTGAACATGCGGGATGCCGGCACTCGTCTATATATATATGCAAATAGATGTTATATATATACATATATACATCTATCTATATATATATATATTCATCTAATCGTCATTTCGTGCGGAGCTCGGGATTATCCGCCTACATGGGGGGGGTTTCACAACGCATTCTCGCCTTGACTTATTGTTATTAGAGTCTTGTGGTTCCGCTCGCAACGCAGGAAGAAAAGAGACTAGGTGTTGCCGGCCCGGCTGTGGCTGCGGCTGCGGCCGCGGCATATGGGAATTGTCCGGCGTGCGACCCGTAAACAGCGTGACAAGGGAAGAAAAACAGGGGCGCGCGCCGACATGGGCCGACAGGCCGAAGAGCGACGTCCCGTTACTTCCGTGGGGATGGGAGGCCCCTGTGTGTGGAGGAATAAGCGTTGAAAAATGCTGTGTTTTGGTGTGATGTGGCGCGAATTGCGAATTCGCTTTTCGAAATCAAAAAGCAACAATGCAAAAATCGGTCCTAATGGTGCACCGTAGATGGGCTGGCGGTGGCTCTTTATTCTCATTCGCAAATTGACGAAAAAAAAAAAAAAGAAAGGAATATTTAACGTGCCCGCTCCCCATTCTCAGCCAATCTTGTTACCGGGCCTTTGCTTCATCTAGTCTAGCTGGCAGGTAATGACGTCGGGGATAGTTAGCGGTGCCGTTTAAAAAAAACCACTGTCGAACGGAATGCTGGTTCGGTGGGTGTCAAACATTGCACTGGGCATTTCGGTCACGGATGCATGTTGAATGTTGAAAAATGCAACATGAGAGCTGATGTGCTGTCGGCCCCTTGATTATTATCCGATTGTTGCCACCCGCAACAATTCCGTCAATCGCCGAGGGTGAGATGCGACGGGCAACAAGATGATGGTGCGGTGCAAGTATGCGCCAAGCTCGATTTCCCTGCTGTAATATTTATTGTCCACTGCTTGTGTACCTCAACGCCGCTGACGTGTTCAAGTGTCCCCCCATCTTTGAATATTCAGGTACGTACATTTATTATAGTTTTTGAGTTGGGGGGGGGGGGGGGGGGAAGCCTGCTACAGCCCTATGAGACAAGAGATTGCATTTCGTGGTTCTAAGATGAGGTTGGCGGAGCACCGGGGTCGCACTATATTGTATCTACCTGCTCCATCCGTGTAAATGCGCACGCATGTTGCGCTGTGGGCTGCTATGAAGACGCCCTTGCTCATTGGCTCCAATGTCAAGAACTTGACGCAGGATGATGTCAATGTACTCAAGAACAGATGTCTGCTGGCATTCAATCAGGATGACGAGTACGGGGAACCCAGCGCAGCCATACAAATGGGGCGTCAACCCCCCCAGTGGACAATATGATTCAGCCAACCCTGCCGAGTTTTGGACTGGGGCGTCAAGTATTGGACATCTTGTGCTGATGATGAATGTGAGAGATGACAAAACGACAAAGACTGCCATATGGAACGAGGTGCCTGGGTTGCAAAAGTGAAAAGTATCACGTCACGGATGTCTGGATTGGAAAGGATCTGGGATGCTTGAGCAGCTATTCTGTTGCTGTGGATGCTCATGATACTGCGGCTATTTTGGTTCGAGAGAAGTGCTAAATGAGATCAAACTATGATACATCGCGTAATATCCTCGAGAGCCGGGTCTGTATCTAAGTTCTGGGATCGCTCTGGCACATATCAGTCATGTAACGGTTATTCAGGAAATGTGCTCTCCGCCGCAGTCTGCCCCGCCTTCCAATGATATTTCGACGCCACATGCTCTGGCTTGGGATGCTTCTGGCCGGCTTCATTGTAAAAGTTTTCACGGTACGTTGCAGCCGGGAATGCGTAATCATCCCAAAACAACCCGCGCTTTCTCAGCTCAGGAAGAAGTAGGTCGATGATGTCCTGAAACGTTTGTGGAAACAATGCATATGCCTGGAATATCCGAGGTTAGAAGAAAAAAGACCAATCCCCAGCAATGATTGATGGAAAAAAACAGAAAAAAAGAGAAAAAGAAAAAAAGGAAAAAAAAAACTCACCAAGTTGAATCCGTCAACATCAGCCTCGTGTACCCAAGTTTCGAGGCTGTCTGCCACTTGCGCAGGAGTTCCCACAAAGAGCGGCCCGTTGCCACCAAGGCTGACATGCTCAGCCACCGTTTTCTTTGTCCATTTTGAGTTTGCGGGCGAGAATCGCGCATAAGCCTGGACGGTTGACCTGAAAAAAAAAAAAGAAAAAAAAATGGTTAGACTAACAGTTGAACCTTTTGGTCGTGAAAGCAACTTTGCTCACCTCACTGCGTTGCTCTCAACTTCACGCAACTCTTCGTCGTCGCCGTACGCACTGAGATCGATTCCCGTCCAGCCTCCAAAAAGCGAGAGCGCACCGTCCAGAGATGCATATTTCTTGTAGTCGTCATACTTGGCACGCGCTTCGTCTTCTGTTTTGCCCAAGATGGGCGTGACCAGAGCGAGAACCTTGATGCTTCGCGGGTCTCTGCCAAAGACGTCTTGCGCTGTTTGCCGTATCTCTGCGATGTTCTTCTTGCACGCTTCGGGGGCATGGGCAGAAGTAAAGATTGCTTCTGCGTGCTGGGCAGCAAATAGCTTACCCGATTTTGATGCACCGGCTTGCAAGAGCAGCGGCGTTCGCTGCGGGCTGGGATGGACAATGTGCGGACCAGGAACGCCATAGTACTTTCCTTTGTGGTTGATCTGGCGGACGAGATCTGGGTTGGTATAGACGCCACGCTCGCGATCAAGCGTCACGGCATCATCGCGCCAGGAAGCCTGGAACAATTTGTACATGACTTTCATGTATTCCTCGGCTTGGGCGTAGCGCTCATCATGCTGTGGTCGTCAGTATACTTTTCGCCGTTGAAGCAGCGTAGCGAGTTAGCCTACATCTAGTTGCTCGTCACGTCCCAGGTTCTTAGCAGCCGAGTCCAAGTAGCTTGTAACAATCTGTTGCAATGTGAGCACGAGGCCAAAAACAAAAAAAAATGTACCTCATCTTGATGCTATACGTACGTTCCAGCCCAAACTTCAAAAAGCCCCAGTTAGTTAGTTCAAGAAAGGCCGAGAAAACTTTTCGAGAGAATAGCTGCACTTACCGGCCCTTTGTCAAGTGATCAATAGTAGAAATTCTTCTAGCCAGGTGGTATGGCTGCTCGTACGTGGTGGAAATGGTCACGCCAAAGCCAATACTTTTTGTCGCAGCAGCCATGGCGGGAACAACTGCAAGTGGCTCCGTCACCGGCCACTGCGCGCCAGAGACGATGGCCGGCTCCAAAGACTTTTGGTACACATCATAGCCGCCTAATAAACCAATTAAGTCAGACAAACTTTGCCAACGTTTTTTTTTCGTTTTATGAAAGCTTACCTAGTACATCCGCAATGAAGATGCCATGAAACTTGGCCGACTCGAGCAGCTTGGCCAGCTCAACCCAGTGTGCTGTTTCGTCGAACTTCCACGACTTGTCATCTGGATGGCGCCACAACCCTGGAGATTGATGGCCGCTACCTGGGATGGAATCAGACGACTTGTTATAAAACGTTCATTTCAGGACCTACACATCATCACAAAGGCGTTGAGGATGAGGGACTTCTTGCCCTTGGCAGAGGCTTCGTCGGCCATAGTTTCAGTGGTGTTGAAGATCCTTCACTCCAATTTGGTCTTTGAATAGTAAAGTAACCATCTAAGTAAAGCTCATGCATTGAAAAAGAACAGAACATTCGTTTCGTGAAATAGAAGCTCGGCACGGTCGTCTGGTGTTCGGTGCCGAGCCTCCGCTTTAGCTTTCCGAGCACGCAATGACGCGATAGTGGCGACGGAATGGCGTCGCACTTTGAAACGGACATGCAAATGGCCGTTGCTTCACTCATATTTCCCAAGTATATCCGATTGTGGGGTATAAATTATAATCAGGTCCGCAGATTTGCTTTATGCTGGGAGCAAGGCTGTATGCGATGGCGCAATTTCAACCACCACTTACGAAGAGGAAGCTACATACAAGCACATCCGATTTCGGGTGCAAGGCCAAGATAACAGACGAAACAAACATGGAGACTTGATAGCAGAACGGCCAGCTTAATATAACTAATACCGCTAAATATACGGATTATCCACTGTAGATGTAGTGTGCTACATGCTCGCGCATTACAACAATCTTTATCTTTTCTGTGCCAAGTGCTACTCTAAACAAAAACATCAAGCAGTATCAGTCCTCGTATCGAATAATTGAATCTTCAAAGCTGATTAGACACGGCCCGGGCGGGTTTTATTTCGCCAGCATCGCTTGTGCTTTGCTCAGAGTCGTCGCCGTCGCCAGGCTTTGCGACCCCAATCTCGCGTAAAACCAGCCAAGCGGGAATAATCGCAGCAGCCCAGAGACCAAAGTTTAGGTAGACGCTCCCAACTTGTGCCATGATCTCTATGGATCCCAAGCCATAACTGACTGCCTGCCAAGCAGATTCAGTCCCGCGTAGCAAGGCAGAATAGCGGATAACCTGTTCCTGGGATTCGGCTAGATTTTGGATGATGAAGTACCTATTAGGCCGGGAAATCAGCGAGAGTAATATATATATAATTTGGGGCTTGAAATACTCACAGAAACATGTAGTTTAACTGGAAGCCGAGTAGCAAGAAGAGATATACAGGGAACCCGGATCCAAAGCCAGGGCTCGACCAGTCGTATGTGGGCTGTGTGCGACGATATCGTGCAGACATGACTGTCGCCCAAGTCCACCATGCTCCTTGCAAAGTGACAATGATCCAAAACGAAGATCTGGCCCTGATTTTGAGCGGAATTTTGGTCCTGTCAAGCCAGTACTGTTGAACCATGATTATAAGCACGTTGTCAAATGGCCGGCTTCGAGGCGCAACTTACCCCAAGGACATTGCCCCCAATTGCGGCCACAATGCCCGACAGAAATGATCCCAAGGCACGCGCGCGAACAGAAAACCACACTGAACCAAAGAAGAGATTTTGTCAGACATTTTGTTTCGCTTCTCCCCTTTTCGGCGGGCTGGAGCAGAGAGAGAGAGAGAGTCGGACTTACACGAAAGATATGTGAAGAATACGGCCTCGGCAAACACGGCTTGCCCAATAAACAAGAGCACTAGCAGGAACTTTCGAGAGAAGAACAGTCTGATGGTTGCTTTGATCTCGAGCCAAGGGTTGCTGAATATGCCCAGTTCCACCTTCTTGCCATCCTGGCGCTGCACCTTTTCAGGCGGCGTCAGGAAGAGCGCGCCCACGGGAGCAAGGCATTGAAGAGCAATGAAGACCAGGTATACCGCATAAGACACCTTTCCGGCCTGATCGCGATCCGCGTTCAAGCCCAAATTGATGGCACCACCCAGAATCTGGCCACTGACTCGGTACGTTAGCCAGTATCCGAGTGCTTTGCCCTTGTTCCAGGGCTCCGGATAGGCAATCGCAATGGCTGCCTCTGCCATCCAGAATACACCAGCAGAGATGCCGCACAGGGCAGCACCAAGAATGACGAGCCATTCTATGCCGAAACGATTATTTGTGTATAAGCCTGCGGCATAAGGTGCGTAGCCAAGTCTGGGGGGGGGGGGGGGGCGATCTTGGTCAGCAGCGTAATTTTATCTGTTGTTGCAGCTGTTGCATCTGGCGTATACATACGTGCCAAAGATCAAAGCGCCCTTTATACCAATCAACCGAACCAGGGCACTGGAAAAGAGACAGGAAACAACCATGAGACAGAATGTCAAGGCATTTGCAGTGTTGACCAAGTATGGCTTTTGGGCTCCTCCGGCGCCGAGGGAGTTCATAGCTCCCCATATGCCTGGCGCAGCAAAATTGCATAGGCCGAGAATCGTGATGTTGAAGAATGTTGATCGATACCATTTCACTGTGATTAGAGGAGTTAGGACGTCGCTCATAGACCAACCAACCTTCAACCTGTCACCACATACATACCTGGTGCAACAACTTCGGACGCCATTTTGCACGAGCCTGAGAGCGCGTATGATGCAGGTGGTGGACAGTGATGCGAAGAATCTGGGTATATCACCAAAGTTTTCAATGTATCATCTGAATGAGGCCGAAACGGGTAATCATTCAGCCAATGTGCAAAGGCACGCACGCGGCTGCCGTATTCTTTAACTGTGTGTGGGCTAGTTGGCTCAGTCCTCCGCTCTGCGGCATTGCCAAAAAGCACGTCATTTCAAGGAAGTGAAACAACATACCCCTGCCACTTTAAGCTTAAAAGAGGCTGATCAATAAAAGTTTCGAATGAAAGAGCTCATAGAGGGTCAAAGTTGCAAACGATGGTATATTCCGGCTTCGGCATTCTCCCGACACCCGGCAACCACGACGGCTTTTGAAACGGGTTGCTGCTCTGAATTACCAACTCTTTCGTCCGATGTTGTCTAGCAAAACTAATGGTAGAAACTTGTCTTGTCTCTACTCTATGGGATGCTCCACCAGCTTTCGTGCACATCTTTCAAGTCAATCTCCTCTGGATTCCTGAGGTACGAGGTTATGTCAGACGCCGGGTCTGCCTCTTGCTTTGTAGACCCGTTGCCCAGGTACCAATGGAACCGATTGCCCGAGCCAGTCAGATACTTGTAGTTCCAATCCTCCCAGCGAGGATCGCGCCGCACAATAGTGAGATGCGCAGCGCTGCCAGGCCAGATGCCGTGCACCCTGGCACCGGGCTTGCCACCATTGTACCACGAGCTACAGTTGTCCGTAAAGACGGTAGTTTTGAAAAAGGCCTCGGCAAACTCATTAAAGTCGTCAGCCGCCTTGGGGTCGGCATCGATGGACTTGATTCCCTCCCTGGACACTTTTCGCAGCAGCTTGGCAAAGTACGTCAGCTGGCTCTCGACGCTCTGGGGCACGGTACCGGACGGGCCGGTGCCAAACGGCCCATGGACAAACAGTAGATTCGGGAAGCCGGGCGTCGCTACTCCCATGTATGTGTATGGAAAGGCTTCTTCTCCCTCGGGGGCCCAAACTTCGGCCAGTGTCCTCCCGTCGGCCTTGATTGGGAAGCGAGGCACCAAATCCGTCTTGGAGCCGGTGGCACAGAATATGGCATCAACTTCTCTGTGGATGCCATCTTCCGTCTCGATGCCCGTAGCAGTGATTCTGCGAATTGGTGTGCGTATATAATCCACGTTGTCCTCGGTGATTGCTTCCAGATAGCCAGGGCCGGGGGTCAGACGTCGACAGTTGGGAGAAAAGTCGGGAACCATGTGCTCAATCATGGTCGGCTTTTTGGATAATCTCTTTCGCATCACCTGGATGAAATTCGTCTTCAAGTTCACATTTCTAGCGTTTCCACGAAGAACTCCTGGGAAACCCCGCCAGTATTTGTCCTCGAGTTTTTTCCTGTATTCCGTGTATGCCGTGGGATCCTGAAAGGAGTTTTGCAGTTCGTTTCCAATAGGTTGGGGGCCGACCGTTCTTTCATCTCCTGCCCACGAGGTCGCAATCCACGTTTTATTTCTGGCGTAGTGATCCAAATGAGCCACAGTCTTCTGTAGAGTAGCAACAACCTGAATACCACTGGCCCCGTTTCCAATGACGGCGATTCTTTTCCCATCCGGGTCAAAGTCAGGGTCCCAGTTCGAGGTGTGCCTCAGTGTTCCTTGGAATTTGTCAATGCCAGGATACGTTGGTAGCTTCCAATCGTTGAATCGACCAATGCATGTCAGCACAAAGTCGTATTGCAGTGTTTTGACCTCATTGTTTGTCAAGTCTCTGGCTGCAACGTGCCATTTTCCAGCATCGGAATCCCATGTCGCCCCTTGTACAAGATGCTCAAATTTGGCATACTGGTACACGTTGTACTTTTTGGCGACGGACTGCCAATATTCGCGAATTTCGTGTCCGGGTGCAAACTCATCGGACCAGTCTTTTTTGGGCTCAAAGGTCGACTGATAGACATGCGATGGTATATCGCATCTCACACCAGGATATACATTCTCGAGCCACGTTCCTCCCTGTACAAGTGGTGAGCGTGGCGAAATTCAGAGCAAACAGTGTAGCCGGCTCACAAAATCACGATTCTTCTCGTAAATCGTCAATTGGATACCGGGCACTTTTGTAGGCAAAAGGACACCGGCAAGGATGCCCGCCAGGCCCCCTCCAATGACTGCGACTTTGAGCGGCCGCGGCTCATCAATATACCTGTCCACAATCTCCAGTGGCGTTGTCTGCTTTAGAGCCGATGTTGCAGCGGATGTGTCTTTTCTCTGATTAGTTCTCTCTTCCTCGCTCAGTGTGTCCCCGGAAGCCGATAGACTTGGCAGAATGGGAATACCATTGCCATTCCCGGCATGCTCCTCAATATGCGCGTCCATCACGGCGGGATGCGAGTCAATCAGTACCCCCATTTTGAGATATAATCAAATTCTTGGCTTTTTTTTTTGTTTCCCGAATCTGAAATTTGTATTGGATCTTTGGATGAACTTAAATGGGCGCGAGGTTGAATTGACATTGTAGCAAATAGCTGACGAAATCACATCATCGAAGCACGTAACCACCCCGCAAGAGTGGCCGCACTTGCCGCACTACGTCTCTAAGGTTTGAGCAGGATGCACTGCAGTAGTTACATGCTAACTATTTCCGCCCAGTGCGGAGAAGCAGCAACTCTCCGGGTTTTGTTTGACCCAGAGTCCGAACGCAAAAATGCCAATAATAACCGTCAGCCTTGGGTTCACGGGCGGGCCTTTTTCTGGCTCGCTCATGCTTGTGTAATCGCATCTACTTTGCAAGTTTCTATTAATAACTGCGTATTCTTTAGCAAAAGAAAGTCTTTATAGTAGATTACTTGCGCACTTTCATAGCCAAGAGAAGAAACTTGTGAATGCGATGCATCGGGCAGCACATGATCAGCTACAACTGCATGCGGGCGCCGCATTGAGACGTTCTAGGGCTGAATCGCACTGTATTTCGAATCGTGCCATTCCGTATCGGCGCCTAGTCCCATCCGTAATCAGATCCGCGAATTCGATCTAACGGCAAGTGATGATTTTATTACGTCTCTTAGCTGGACATGCCTACTCTGGTAGACAACGCAGTATATTTGTTGTTTACGAGTGTGAGCACTCAAAGTCTCGCCACCAACACACCAAAAGACCCGCCGTATGTAACGGTGTATTCAGGGCAACCTCGATAATATTGCAACTTGAAAGGTGTCACAATTGGGCTTGAGGCTCATCGTCCATCTCAATAACCAATTTGCCGAATTGTCGCCCGGCCTGCATGTCGGCAAATAATGTCTCGATTCCTTCAAGATCGCTCAGTCCTCGTACCGTCTTGCTAACAACTGGCTTGATCTTGTGCGCATCTACAAACGCAACCATATCGCGAAACTCTCTTTTTGAGCCCATGGTCGAACCCTTGAGCTCGAGATTGGCCAACACGGCCCGCATCTGCCAGTCCATCTTGTTGCCGACCGTCATGCCGTATTGCGCAATGACACCACCAGGGCGCATGATGGGTGCCACCTCGGCGATCAAATTCCCGCCTGCACCATCAACGACAGCGTCAATATATGCATGTTCGTCTGGAAGCAGCTCTAATAAAGCAGAGCCCCAGCGGGTGTCCCTGTAGCTAATGCCTCCTCGGGCACCCATTGCGATGGCTTTGTCGATTTTCGTTTGCTCTCCAGATGTAACATATACATTACTCCCAAACGCGACGGCAAACTGCAATACCTGCAGAGCCACGCCGCCACCAATACCAGTAATCAGCACATTTTTCCCGGGGCCGTTGACACCAGCCTTGGAAACAAGCGCCCGCCAACCAGTCAGTCCGCAAAGGGGAAGTGCAGCGCACTCGACCGGGTTCAAATGGCGCGGTGCGAGCACAACCTCATCTTGGTCAACAGCCAGGTAGTCCTGCCCGGTTCCATCCTCGCAGAGGAGTGTAGCGCCAATGACGGCAAACCGATGAGGGTCCTCGGGCGAGACAGGGTCGCTTTCCCAGCCTCGCATAGGAGTCAATATGACAGCTTGATGGAGCAACTCGGTGCGCTTGACTTTGCTTCCAACCTCGATGACAATGCCAGCGCCATCGGACAGCAGTGGGTTCTCTAGGGACAGCCCAGGGTAGAGATGTCGGCGAGCCCATAGATCGCGGTGATTGAGAGCTGCCGCCTTGATGCGAACAAGGACTTCATTGGGGCCTGGTTTCGGCTTTGGGACCTGCTTTACTTGTAGACTGACACATTGTTCATGTTAGCATTGTTCCAGCGCTGCCCCTCGCCAGAGCAACGGTAACTTACGGGTAGTAGACCTTGCCTGGGCGGCCACCTTGGCCTGCATTGAGAGTCAGAGCGCGCGGCATTGCATCAACAATGGAACCAAATGCCTGGCTAGTCTATTTTGGGCCCGTAAAGATGAATGGCTTCCTTTTCCCGCGACGGAAACAAAGTTGAAGATTCTAAATCGGTGCACTTGTCACAACGGCCCGGCTATATGCTTTTACCCCACAGACGGCCTGCCGACAGCCCCGACCTGGGGTCAGCAGTAGTCAACGCGGAAATTGATAAAAAGATCAGATTATTCGCTCCAGTTCATTCTGACCGGACCACAATTCGTCTTTATGAAGCATTCGGCTAGGCTAGATTGTACGTATTGCTTTACTGCAATTTCATATCCAGCATGCATGCCATGGTGATCTCTGCAAAGATCAAGGCCTAGTACGCCTGCAATCACCGACGTCGCACATTGGTGGCTTGTTTGATCGTTGTATTTTTCCATCTCAGCTACATCGGCAGAGACATCAATGAGAAAGCTATACTGATTCAAATCGGTGTATATCCACATGAATCTCTTCCCGCAGTGCACGGAGTAAATTGACAGCGCTGCGGAGCACCACTTGTTTGCCCATGAGCTCCGAGGCTTACAGTATTGTAAGACCTATTAGTACTGCTATTTCGACTCTTTTAGTAATTTTCTTCATTCTGTGACCTCGTTTCTTAACACAAAAGTTTAGTACATCATTTTGGTTCGGGCACTCTCTTGTCGGGCACATTGGGCTCTTATCAGCACGCGCTCTTACAACCTATCATTTCTAGGCTTCGATTTATCCTTCATATTCAACCATATAGCTGCATGTGTGTACTGGTAGCTGATGAGAGCATTCATATGCAATGTGACACGACCGACTCATTCATGCATGTGTGAGCCCCGGAAACGAATTTCTCTTTAGTCATGCTACACCAGAATACAGCAAACTTTCGAATGCGTATCACAAGTACGTCACTCATCACAAACATAATTCCCCATCATATCTAATACATCTACGAGGCTGCAGCTGCAGTGCTGCTTCATATATTTTGAGCTATGAAGCATGTCGCGAAGAACACATTACGCTCAGCAAGTGGTCGAAGCAGTAATCCTATAGGGCTTGCCGCATGAGCCTCGAAGTCGGAACGAACCATCGATCCCTATGTGTAAACTTGTCGTACAGAAGCACCGTTGTGGTGTTGATACGGTCAGGAAGACGAGATACTGCCGTAAATCCGTCATAAACCACTACACAGGCCAGCGCTTTACCTGCGAGATGACATCGTGGATAGAGCCGGATGATATATCGAGTGAGCCATGCCCTTTGGAAAGCTGTTTCTTTTGCAAATACGGATGGAAATGGCGCTGTTGCCACTGCGGGAGAGGGCCAAACGAACAGCAGATTTGCTGCTTTGATGACGGCGGCAAAATCTGCAAACACCGAGTCTGCGATTTTTGCATACCAGCAAGGTAATTATGGCGGTTGTGCCAGTGTTGTTGCTCGTTTCTGGTTGCTATTGATGCAGAGCTCAATCTAAAAGCTATACTGATCCGCTGGTGCGCACAGGGAAAATCGACGCCGTTAGACAAAAAGGTATGCTTTTTGAAAAAGACGCAAACTATTTCGTGTCGTAGGGTAATTAATCGTAACGTGGCAGAAATTCGTCAGCGGCGTTGCTAGAAAGTACAGGAGCGGTACGCCTCTTATTACAGGGGGGGAAATTGGTCCCTTGTTAGATGACCTACGTGGGATGGGCCAAGACTGTATCACAATGCATCATGTGTTATAAAAAAGGCAGGCCAATATATGGAAAGAGTCATGTTGTTGCGACTCGACAAAATGATGCTGCACAATCAGAAAGCGGTCAAGGCCTGTCATGTCGTCAATCGCACCCACAAGTTTCTTCTCTTAGCTTTGGAAGTGCGCAAAAGCGACATGGCATCTACGGCCGCATAAAATAAATAACTTAGTGATACAAGTAACATGAGGACTTGGTTGGTAAGTTGCAACGGCGGCTTCGTGGGAGGCGCATGACGCGGCCACGCACGCACGCACGCTAGGCTACGGGAAAAACGGCATCCAGGACTCCAGGAGTGCGCCAGGTCAAGCGGAGGGGGATATCAGGCTCCTGTCTCCACCGATCATCACCAGAAGTCTGATGGATTTTCTACTAACTCGTTAGTGTCGCCACTGGCCGGCCTCGAACTAATTCTTTAATTCTTTTTTCCTACTTCATCGTCTTGCAATCAGCCGTTTCACATTCTACACAAAACCATGGCGCCTCGAAGCTGCATCGCAATTGTCGCGAGCTTGGCCTTGCTGGCCGCGGCCTCCTGGCCCGATCCTCCCTTGTCTGGCCGCGATTTCGACTTTCGGGTTGACTTCAGGGGTCTTGGGCCCCGGACAGCGTCAGCGGCGAGCAGCGGCGACGACGAGGTCCAATTCTTCACGACAAATGGTTTCCCAAAAGCCGGCGACGTCATCCCGGCGAGCCCAGCCTTGTACGAACCCGCCGTCATCCGCCTGCCGCTGCCCGACGACGAGATGCGCAAGGGACGCTACATTGCCTTTTTCGAAATATCCTTCATTCCGACCGGCGACACCATTGACGAGGTCATTTACGCTTTCGCCTGGTATCGGACGAACCTGACGGTGAATGATTCGGGCGAGCTTGTAAGAACCGACGACACCAACAGCCACGATGCAAAGTCGCCCGAGATTCGCGGCCGCGAAGTGCGCAACGCGACGATCCAGGTGTGGAAGCAGACGGAGAACCTGCAACAGTACATTGACTCGGTCGAGAGCGGGCGCATCCCCATGCCGCTCAAGTTTGCGCTGACGACCGTCTTTGCCAACAACACCGACGAGGTCTCGTACGAGTTTGAGCGCGCCAGCATCGACTTCAAGATCCAGAACAAGACGGGCGTGGCCCGCTGCGACGTCAACAGCAACGGCGCGCCCATTCCGAGCGTCTCGCGCGGCGCCACCGACTGCCTGGCGACGGCGACGAGCACGGCAAAGTCGGGAGGCAGCAGCGGTGCCGGCGCCGGTGCCAGCTCCACGGCAAGTCCCAACCCGACATCTAAAAAGAATGCGGCGGCTGGTTTCCTGGCGTCTCCGGTCTACGGATGGCTGGCCATGGCGGTTGCGGGAGTCTTGATTTTGTAAATTACCCACGGTTTTTTGGCGCAATGTTTGGAAATACGAGAAACGTCGTTTCGCGGCTATGATACCACTGTTAATATATAAAAATAAAGCAAAATTAATTCTAATATCCAGAACGGGAACCCTTTTTTTGAGATTTTACAGTGAGTTTTTGATTTCGTTGAAGCGTCCGGCTATTTTCGAGACACGTCAATATGCGAGATGGTGCTGCACTGCGACGCTGGGCTAGGCAAGGAGCGCTGTAACATGACGCTAATTGCTGTCGGTGCATCATGGTAAATCCGTGCGCATTCTCGTCCGACTTATCATGACTATCATTAATTACCAGAAAAACTGGTAATTAGCTGCTTGCTGTGAGAGGCATTGCAAATGGGCCGTATCACAAGAGAGAACATTTTCGTTGAGGTGGAATTGGGCACCTACTTGCGTTGCATTCTACGCCAACAATGGGCACTGCAAATACCGTCGCAACCTTGTCGAGTCCCCTGGCAGTTCCGAAGCAAGACACAATCTTGCTCTTATTTCCTGCAGGTGCAGATGACAGTCATCATGTGCCATCTCACCCGACACTCATCACTGTAATTCGCCCATCTTACGTGCATCCTGCACCTCGGACCAAACTCGAACAAAATAACTGTAAATGATAAGCTCTGAGAGGTTTCAAGAACCCCTGCAAGCAAGAAACTACCCCCTCCAGTGCCGCTGATCATGCTGAGAATTTCGTAATAACATGGGCAACCGCCGAGTTTCTTTCCACGTTACAATTTGCAATGGGCGAAAGTTTGAGCCACTTGTATGATTTCCCATTACTCGTTACATAAACGCTCACAAAACCAAGAATCGCTCGCTGTGCTAGAATGTACATGAAACAGGGGTGGGTATGTCCGGGATCGGCCCGCTACGAAGGTCGTAAGGGACGTAATTCATGATCGGCCTCGCTTTTCCAAGGGAGTGCTTGCCGCCGATCCGGGCTGTGCCGCCGAGTGACGGCAACACCGTCCACAAGGCTCTTGTCGCTAGAATAGTCGAGAGCGGCCCATAGCGGACTGGAATTCCGGGACCCTAAACTGTTGGCCCGTTCGCAAGACTTTGCTTTCGAGTTGCCGTCTAGCGGGCTTCGATGCGACTTTTCCTCGTTTTGTACTTTTGAGGCGGCAACCCGACCGTGAATGAAGATGACAAAGGAGGGAAGACTGCCTACAATCATGGCTACAGACATGTTAGCGTTGCCGGCACACGTAGAGCCAGAAGATTGCACTTACCGACTACTCCCTCGATGCCAGCCCATAGCATGAGCCACGTCGTGCTCACTTGTCCAGTACTCGAGCTACAGTAGAGCGAGACACTGCGAATGATGGCGGTGGCCATGGTGATGAGACCGACCACAAAGATGAGCCCAATTCTCATCTTTTCGAGTCGAGCCATTCTGAGGCTCCAGAGGACTCGAAGCGGTATGGCCATGACTGCAAGATATGTTAGCATCCGTGTGCTTTGGAAGATGGAAGCCGGCGTACTCAGAACATCTGTGGATAAATCTGCGGCTAAACTAAACCACAGGCTGATTTCTTTGGCTCGCGTATCTCGTGCACTGGTGCATTCGCCAGCAGTGAACCAGGCCTTCAACGAAGAGCAGCTCGTATAGTTGCTGATACAGCAGCCGATGAAGACGATAACCGAGTAAACCAAGACCCCCCACCAGATATGTGTGTAACAAGGCAGCCCTTTTGTGAGTCGCTTGAACATGAAGAGCAAACTCCATTTGACAGCCCATAGTGTTAGCCAAAAGAAGAATTGAACGACAAAAAATTCCTTGAGCATCACGTCGAGTTCAGGTTCCATTTGGCCGTCTGAGATGTCGTTGACTCTGAAGAACGTATCAATGGTTGCATAGTACAACCCAACTGTGATGATGAAAGATACCAGAGCAAGGTACATGAAAATGTCTTCCATCTGATGGGGTATCTTGCGAAGCTTATACCAGCGTGCGGCGGTGCGCGTTATAACGAAGACGATGCCTACGCATAAACATGCAATAAGTCCCTCCTGTACGCAGAGCAACGATTCGAATCAGTACAAAGCCCAATCGGCACTGCAAACTCAGGATGGGCAGCTGGTATCGGATTTTGTTAGACGTACTTTGTCGGCCTTTTCTGACACATTTTGCGTGCTCATTGCGAAGATGCGGCCGGCGCAGGTGAGCCACCACGTTTATACAATGAAGAAGCCAAAATGTCGGCAGCAATCACGCCTAGAGGATGAAAAAGTCAAGATGCCAGCAGCAACCACGACGACTGTTGGCTCTTGTTTCGGGATCCAAACTAACTAATCGGGGATTGTGTGGTTGGGGACGCGCTAAAACAGTGCTAAACCCCACGACCGCGGAACAAAGGCGGCGCTGGCGCTGGAGCATCCTCGCGTTGGACTGAAGATCAACACAAGTTGACGACTCCGACGGACGGTGCCCCCGCCCCCACCTTGTTTGTCAAATTATCCCAAACCCGTCAGCGCTGCCGACGAGTAATAATGGTTGAGTACGAAATGATGGTTGAGGCGCGGCGCGACGGGAAGGGGGCGGAGGAAGCCGTGATGGCTAACTATTGAGTAAGATGACGGCGCAGGGGCTTCCGGGCTCCATTTCTGCGCTGCGACTCCAAACTTTCAGTATCCGTATTACAACTGAGGCTGATGGTTGCTTCCAAGAAGCACCAATTAGCCAGCCACAGTGTCTAGAAGATGATTTCGATTGGCATCGGCAATTTCCACGCTGTCGGGCGGGAGGGGTTTGGACAGGGGGACAGCAACATCAGCCTGGAGCCAGTCTGGCGACGAGGAACTCGTGATGATGCGTCGCAAGGCGAGTCACCATTATTCCGGCGATCCAGTGGTGTGATATTGCTGCATCATTGGGGGGCTCGGTTTAGAAGTATCGGAATAACTAGAGCCTACTTCATAGGCAGTTTAGTAACTATGTAGACCTCTGCCGCGCCCTCGATGAAAGAATCGGGCGCGGAATTGACCCTCGCCAAAATTCAAAATGAACTAGCAGGGCACATCAGCGTGTCGGACACTAACTTAAGTTTCGGTACGGACCACCATGCATTCTGTCCTAATAACGCGGTGAAATTCATTAGGGTCACCCTGGCGGACACACGTTTTTCCTAGCCGCGAGCGGATCTCAAAGCCGGTAAAGTGGATTAAAGGGCATGCGCTACCAAACCTGTTCAATGTTCTTCCTTCCACATCAAAAACCCCTTTGAATGGCTCCGTACAGCGAATCAGACGTCAAGAAAGCCCTTGATCTCCTCAAAAGTGGCCTCTCATTCGGCAAAGCATCCCAGCTAGCCGGCGTGCCGAGAAGCACCCTGTATGACCGAAAAAACGGCAGGAACTCGGCCCGACAGGCCTTTGAGAAGCAGCAGAAGCTCTCAGCAGAATGGGAGCGCACTTTGGTTAGCTACGTCGTCGAGCAAAGCCAACTCGGGCGCACGCCCACACATCAGCAAATTAAAGCCGTTGCCAAGAGCTATCTAGCCTCGAGTGGGCAAGCAACCACCATTGGCAAGAATTGGCTAAACCGATTCATCAAGCGGCACCCAGAAATAGCAACAATCCTCGTGCCGCCAACCGAAAAGGATCAGGCTGAGGGCGCAACCAGGCCAACGGATATTGATGGCACAACTTTGAATAGGGATATTGAGCACGCAGCCTCGAGCAGCGATCTCGAGGGTGCAACCTCGAGCGGTGAGGGCGGAATCTCAAGTAGTGATGCCCAACAAGCCTGTCATGCCTGTTACATGTGCAACTATGGAGGTACTCCAATAGACTTCTGGCAGAAGCTTGAGAAGCGAATAAGTGACCAGTCAGCCGAGATAGTCCAATTACGGGAGATCATCGGTCACTTGGTAACTGAAGTCAGGGCACAGCGGCAGGAAGCATGTCACAATAACCCGAACCAGATTTCATAAAAACACCCTTCCACTTTCGTTCTAGCTCCCTGCACGACTAGTTGGCACTACACCCGATTGGGCCGTCCGAGGGGCGGGGGAGTTTAGCTCGGCACGCTGAGGTGCCATGCTGGTATCTCAACCATTGCCCGTACGATAAATATCAACCGCAAAATAAAAACGTGCGTTAGTAACAAAGTAGCTAATTACCTACATGGCAGCGAGCAGCATGGCAGGGCCAGCCACCGACGTGAAAAGGGCGAGACATCGCAGCCTCGGGCAGCCATGCTATGTCAAGTTACCTCTGCAGATGCATCATCACCATTTCGCTTGCAACGCACGCGTTCCCCAACGATGTTGCAGCGAAGGTGCAAAATCGCCTCTCGGATCGTGTTCTCTCCGAATGGACCTTTTACTAGTTCGATCCCCGGCCGAATTGCCCCAAGCCAGCTAGCGCCCTCCCTTGAGCGTCTCTCCCCAAAACCTGGTTTGGATACCCAGCAAAGGGAGTCATGTCCGGTGATAATTTCCACCTTTCCATAATTATTAACGATGGCGTTGCTGCTCAATGGTTAATGGAACCACCGGCGGCGGGCGATTCGGTCAAAGATTGCCCGATATAAATAAGTAAAAGCCAGCGTTCCTCATCACATCTCTCCCCATGTGCAACAAAGCCATCGACATCTCGCTTCCCCGCACGGCATCCAGTCATTTACTGATCCGCCCATCAGCCCCCGGGCTCCTTGTCCTTGGCCACTAGTCCACTAGGCTCGGCCGCGTCTCCGGCGCACCGCAGACTTCACGATGCGTCTTTGTCTGCTTGTAGCGCTGCCGTTTTTGGCGCGCATTTCGGCAGCTGCTTCCTTCTCGCCGTTTACGCTGGACGGCGTCCAAGCCGACATATCATCCTTTATAGGCCTCAATTCGACCCAGCGATCAAAATTTGTGTCTAATCTTGGCTGCGATGTAGCCGTGAGTCCAGCTCCAAATCCTCGCGGCGGCAGATTCCGCACCATCATCCCACGGACAAGCGGCTGACAGATCTGTGAGAAAGTGTGCTTTCCTTGCTATTGCACGCCCCCATGCAGTGGCTTTCCCAAACTCGTCAATCTATGATTTCCAAGAGAACCGATACTGGTCTCAGCAGCAAGAATTTACTCGCCCGTCTTGCCGCTTCTCACCCACCTGCGCCGAGGATGTTTCTTTGGCCATCCTCACGTTTCGCGCAACCCAATGCAAGTTCGCTGTCAAGAGCGGAGGCCACGGCGCGTTTTCGGGTGCTTCCAATATCCAAGATGGCGTGACAATTGATCTCATTCATCTCACAGACGTGCAATTATCAGCAGACAAGAAACTGGCATCTGTGGGTGCCGGCAACACGTGGTACAATGTGTATCAGCAGCTAACCCCACACAATCTCACCGTCATCGGCGGGAGAGTGTCTCCCATTGGCGTCGGAGGACTGACTCTGGGTGGTGGCATATCGTTCTTTTCAGCTCGTTACGGCTGGGCCTGCGACAACGTCTACAACTACCAGGCCGTACTTGCGGACGGCTCCATCCGGGATATCAATCACAGCTCCTGCAACAAGGATCTCTACTGGGCTCTGCGTGGCGGTGGAAACAACTTCGCCATCGTCACACGACTCGACCTCGAGACCTATCCACAAGGGGATATGTGGGCTGGCTCGCAGATCTTTCTCAACACGCCCGACACGAGCAAAGCTATCAACAAGGCTTTTGAAAGCTTTGCTATCAGATCTCCCGAAGATGATTATGCTCAGATTATCACTGCGTATGCATATGCCCAATCCCAAGGCGTGTATGTCATCGCTTCGGATCTTCAGTACGGCAAACCCGTCCCGAACCCTCCCATTCTGCAAAATTTCACAGCCATTCCCGGCGCTGTTGCCAACACTCTGCGTGTGGTTGACCTGCCATCACTGACACAAGAGTTCAACGCCAGCAATCCTTATGGCTTCCGGTATGTCCCTCATGACAAGCATAGACCTTCCGCAATAGCGGCCTAACCTGTATAGTAAAACTTATTGGACCTTTACCTTCAAGAACAGCGCTGCGCTCATGGACGATATCGTGGCCATATACATGGAGGAAGTAGACAAGGTCAAAGACGCTCCCGGCATCGTGCCGTCGACGATTTTTCAACCCATCACCACGTCTATGACGAAGCACTTCTCCAAAAATGGAGGCAATCCCCTGGGTCTAGAAGGCCAAGGCCCGCTCACCTGTTCGTATACCACCTTTCAGACATGGCCCTATAGACGGCTAATTCATTTGCCACAGTGGCAAACATTGACATTTCATGGACCGAGACTGGTGACGATAATCGCATCATGGCCGCAGCTCAAGCCATTGTAGATCGCGCTGTTGCGGCGGCCCAGGTTCGCAGGCTCGAACACCCCTACCTGTATCAAAACTATGCCTCACAGAAGCAGCATGTGCTTGCTAGCTACGGCGAGGCAAATCTTGCTCGACTTCGAAGCATCTCCAAGAAATACGACCCGGATCAGGTTCTGCAACGCCTGCAGCCTGGTTACTTTAAACTGCACTGACTGTCCTGCTCTGCTCTGCAGCATTTTACAACTGTACATAGCGACGACGCACGAAAAAACACGCTCGCAAATGGGCTGTATCATGAATTTGGATGATACATGACTTGTGTTGAGGCAATGCGTTATTACTTCATGGCGTCGAGCTAATTGTTTTTCGTCCTCAAAAATATTTGCTTTTTCCGCTTCGCAGCGCAGCGATGTCGGGCCTGCAGATTTTCAAGTACCCGACTTTCTGCAAAGCTGCATCGTCAATGTCTACTCAAACGCGTACCAGCCGTGAATTCTTCTGCCGTACTGTCCCTTCAAAGGGCTGAAGCTTTCTTAAAATATGAGCATGAATGATTTTTTTTTTGTAATTCTATTGACGTTGTATTTCCGCCAAGAATATTGTCAGACCACAAGTCGCCTCGTCGGCATCATGACAAGCATCTGTGGATTACTGGGTTGGGCGAGTTTTGGGCAGCAGCGATTCGCTGTAGCCAATGGCGCGGTGCATAGCGGAGAACATCACCTGTTCGCCTCCCGCAGCGACTCGGTCTCGGCGCCGTCGAGCAGCAGCCATCTTCTTCCTTCACCGTAAATACGTCTCACAGAAGCGAGCCGCACTATCTCAGCCTATATATATTCTCCCAGGCGCGACGACCCGCAACCTGTGTTTTGCAGTGCCAGCAATACAGCTTGCGCCGTTGCAATGTGCATCGCCATTCTATCTACCGCCCACCCAGGTTATTCTTTAATTATCATCGACAACCGAGATGAGTTCATATTGAGGCCGACTTCTCGTCCGCATTGGTGGGCTCACCCAACTTCGGGCCAGCAGGTCCTCTCGTCCCGGGACCTTCAAAGGGCCGAGCAAGGCACGTGGCTAGCTGTGAATAAAGCTGGCGACTTTGCCGTGCTCACCAACTATCAAGAAATCGTTGATGAGCCGACTGTAATTTCTACTTCACGAAGCAGAGGCGGTATGCCTAGCCTCTGGGTTGGTGGCGACGCAAACGAGTCATTGACTGAACGTGTCCATCGTTTGGTCAAGGACGGCGGCGTCAAGGGTGTCGGAGGGTTTTCCATGATCTGTGGAAGACTGCGCAAAAATGCGGAAAACATATCCATCATTAGCAATCGAGCAGACCATGTGGACGATGTTCCGATTGTTGACGGAGAGAGGGGAAGGACCTGGGGATTGAGCAACACTACGTACACCAATCCGGAAAAGTGGCCGAAGGTATCTGCGGGTGAGCAGCTAGTTGGCGAGGCAATACAGAACGCCATAGCCAAGGATCAAAGCGAAACAGATTTTGTCGAGTCTCTCTTCAATGTGCTCAATCGCGACACACTGCCGGTAGCTGAGGAGGAAGAAGGCACTGTGCAGGACAGCATGAAGAGGTTCCGGCACAGCATTTTCATACCGCCCGTTGGTACTAGGCAGCAAAAAGCCGAATTTGCCGAATCTGCAGCCAAGGGACCAATTGGCTGGGTTAATGACGCCGATACATCCAATGGAGCGGCCAGCCATGCGCCCGCTAACCCGGTTGGGGGCTACTCGTCTGGATTGTATGGAACTCAACGTCAAACTGTTATTCTGGTCGACTTGGAGGGTAATGTCAAGTACATTGAGAGAGCTTTGTTCGATCCAAACGGAAACGCGATTGAGCGAGGCGCGGCTGACGTCATAGTCAACTTCACGGTGGATGGATGGGATAACTGAGAATTCGAGGTCGAAGAATGCGAGGCGCCTTGACCGCAGTACGTCAGCTGTTCCAGAAGCAGACTCTTTGGAGGTACAGCTGACCCAAATGGCGCTGCCAAAGACGACTACGAAACGGAAGGCTAGACGTATCACAGTCCACCCAACATAGTACAGGAGCATGGAAAAGGAAATTGCTGGAGACTTGTACTGCATGAACGGTAGAGTTCTGGAAGGCGGCCGTTTGCTCTGTTCATGCTTGCCAGCTGGCAGAAAGGACCACCATCCTGGCATGCGCACCACCAACAGTGGCAGGCAGCCGTCGAGTCACTGCTTCTCTGCACCAAAAATAAACGAAACTGCTACCAATCGCATCTATTCCATTTATTCCATTCTATGCATACTGCAGGTCCACTGAATAAGCGAGCCTGTATGCGAGCTGCATCAGCTCTTCGCGATCGAGGCGCGCTTCCCATCGCGTTTTGCTTGTAGCCATCCTCGACGGGACTTCGATCCAGCGGGCTCGTGCATCCCCCTCTCCATCAGTACCATTACAGAGCTTTCTTTGCTTCAAAATCATATGCTGCTATCCAAGCATTGGACTATCAATCTCTTTTTTGGATCATACAGCACTTGCATCAACCCACTGCCCTCTACTTTTAAAACGACCCGGTATGGGCGTTGATGCTGAAGCAAGTCGAAATCAATGAGCCACGCCCCTGCTCTTCACGATGGGCATAAGCAGAATGGGGTTTGCTCAACTCTTCTCAAGTCACAAACATGATATGCATACGGGACGGACAAAGAAGCCCTTGGTAATATCCTCGCCCATTGGGCCTGTCAAGAACTCCAGAGGAGCGGACTTTACACGCAGTGACGGTTTGATCATTGTCGATGCCATCAGGGATTGTGGCCCAACGAAAGATGATGATGGATTCGAAGTCCCGGGAGCAGTCTTTCCTGAGAAGAAGATGGCAATCAGCGTGTTTGCCAGGAAAACACTCTCTAAAACACAAAGCTTAGCAAGTCTTTCCTCCGCATCAAGAGGTGTTATGCAGGCCTCGTCCACAACGCCACGCCGTCGGGTCGACGACGACCTTTCGTCTCTTTCAAAACTCAAAAGCGCCTCCGCATCCACCACCACAATATTCACGGATACTGGAGATCACGAGTACACCCACGCCACCAGACTACCAGACCATGGTAGCCTGCACAAGAGCAAACTCAAGTTCGCCACAAAACTTCCACAATCAAAAACTATGAATGTCTTGCAGGATATAAAGAACTCGGTCCCTTATCGAAGAAATGTGACATCTACTATCTCGAAACCGCACATCAAGAAATTAGACGCCTCTCTCAAACCATCGGACGCGCCACGCGTCGTCGTTTTGCGCTCGCTCACGCGCCATTCACAGGAAGAGTCAGTATCCTCGAGCACACGCTCCTCCACAACCAATATTACAACGCCAGATTCATCGAAACAGATGAATGGCGCAGTGGAAAATCCACCAAATTCCAGACAAATCGTTCATGCTCAGCCGTCAGCTTACTGGTCCGGGCGTTTTACCACGCTCCGAGACCATCTATGTAACGAGCACATGGCTTGCGTGCTGTCTAAAGCGACCGACACAATTCAAACAGGCATTTCAGGTGACTCGACTAGAGATGGTAGAAGTCACGATCCTCAACTTTCAGGCAACCCGCCATATCCACTCCAGGACGAGGACGATCTTTGTCGACAAGTCTTTACCATTCTCGAATCACAGTGCATCACCAAAGCCGCCAAAATGTCTCTGACACGCTGGAGGGAAAAATTTGCTATCCGCCGCTGTCGCCCGAATCTTTTACCGCAACGCGGTGGTTTTCTTGGTGACTCGCAGATATCCAAACGCTTTGCATCATCAGGCCGTCATCAAGATGTACAAAGCTTGGCTTTTTTAGAAGATGCATATTACAGCAATGCATCCAACGCTTTTGGAATGACGCATCCACACAGCCTCGAGGGGCGATATTTAAATTTTCGATAAATCATCGGACGTATACAAAGGCGCATCTTTAATATTGCAGTGTTGCTGCAGTCCTTGTTCGGTTCGATCGGGTACACTCTTTTGGACTTTTCCCTTTTCTGGTTTCAACTTTGGCAACGGACACTTTGGAGGGAGGTCTTGGTAATTGGAGTATTTGATTTTGGCATTGGAACACGCTTTCGCTTTTTGTCCTCGGTTTTCTTCTTTTGCCATTGCTGGATGATATTATGGCCCGGAGCTCTCTGCCTCGAATGGCGCATGGTGCTGATTGGTTTGCATGGATAAGCAGATACCCGAAGGAGTAGTTATGGCTCGGTGGGAGTGCCATATAATGAAGTACAAGCTATGCTTGATTGTTGTTTTTATCATAATGGTTTTAATTTACATACATCTGGCCGTTTCCAGCCCTGAATCGTTGCCAAGTTACGTATAAACTCCATTTTCCCGTAACAACGCCATTAAACACATTTTGTTGCCCCAAAGTCCATTTGTCGACTTATTCGTGTCGTATCAATAGCACTGCCTGCCTTGATGGCTCTCTTAACCGCAGAGAAAACATGGCCCTCATAATTACCTATTCAGCCTTTTTTCTGCTCTTTAGGTAATCCCGAATCTGCTCAAATTTGCTAGCAAAGAACATGCCCGTCTTGTCGCTGCTCCACACCAAGACGCCAATCTCGTCTGCGAAGCGGCGCGTGTCCTGATATTCTTTCTGGTCGTCAAAGTCGCGAAATAGGAAGCCTCCCGTCGTCTTCATACGCTCATTCTCGAGCTGCCAGAGGCGGATCTGGTCCACGACGGTCGGGGGCAGAACAGGGCGGGCGGCGAGGGCGGCGGAGCGATGCATCTGCTCGTGGGCGTGGGCGGCGAGGTAGGCAATGATTTGATCGGCGGTGATGCCGAACTGGATGGCCTGGCGGATCGAGGTGCGGGTGATGCGGCCAGCAACCATGTCGGGAAAGCGCATGGTAAGACGGGAAAAGAGGGCGAGGACGGCGATTTGCAGCGTCGACTGGGTGTAGGCGTAGAGGCGGTAGTTGGTCTCGATGACGATGGAGCCGATCTGATCGCCGGCACCGGCGCCGAGCGGACCAGCGCGGGACTGGTGGTTCTGGTCTTGATGAGTTGAGGAGGAGGAGGAGGCGGAGAGGGCGGCCGAGGTGGCGGCGACGACGCCCTCGCTGATGCTGCGCAGGCTGCTGCTGGCGCCGCTGGTGAGCGTGGTGGCGAGCCGCGTTGGAAAAAACATGGAGCGCTTCTGCGGCGGAATGTACACGAGGCCAAAGTCGGCGAGCGCGGGGAGCATGTCGCGGCGGTGCTCGGTGAGAGCGTTTGTGTCGTAGGCGCGGCCGAGCTCGAGGCTCGCGAGCACAAACAGGAACGAGAGCATGTCGACGGCGGCGCTCTTGTCGGCGTCGAGCGCGTCGAGCCATAGCAGCAGCAGCGTCCAGACCTGCGCGTTGGCTTCTTGCAAGAGAAACGTGAAGCCGGCCTGTGTGATGCCGATGGAGCCATTGGGGCGCCGGTCGACGAGGCGGCCGGCGACGAGGATGTCGCGCACGCTCTTGTTGGGGCCGTCGGCTGCGGCGCCGCCGCCCCCCGCGTTCTTAAAGCCGACCGAGGACACGACAAAGTGCAGAATCTCGTCCCAGCGGCGGCGCGCGTAGCGGTCGAGAAAGGGCAGGTCTATTTCGGGGGGGACGGCGAGGGTCGAGGGCACGCCAAAGGAGCCGTGGTTGCCGCCGCCTGTGAGGGCGAGGCGCATCGAGGTGCGAAAGTTGGCGGTGAGCTGCACTTCTTGCGTCTTGTCCTTGGAAGGCGCCGATATCTGGACAATGTGCAGGCTGCGAAGCGTCGAGAGCATCTGGTCTTTTTGTCTATTTTAGGGTGGCGTGGTTAGTTATACCGAGATTGTGCGACGTTTGTAAAAAGACGTCTTCATCTCTGCTGCCCGTACCTTTTTGCTTCGGGCTTGACCCAAGAATCCAAATCATTCAGGCTCATTGGGTTGGGCATGTAAAGCATGCGCATCACAAAGGTCTTGGCTGCAGCGCATCCGGGAGAAATGTCAGTGCTGGTGTCTTCACGACCCGCGCGGGACGTCGCAGGCACGTACCCAGCTGGGGCAGCATGCGCCGGAAAATGGCAAACGCTGTCGAGGGCTGCTGATAGAGCTTTCTAAAGGTCGTGCCGGGCAGCTTCTCGAGGTAGTCGGCCAGCTGCAGCGCAGGCTGTGGGTTGGCGGCCATCTTGCTCTCTCTCTCTGTCTTCTCTCGCCTCGTTCCTGGTCGTGGAATAGGATGGGTTGTGCGTCGTTTCGATGCGCGGCGCGCCGGAACGGCGATGCCAAGGTCGTTCCGTGGGATAAGAGGACGACTATATCATGGTCTGGAAACGGTCGCCGTAGCTCAGTGAGTCGCTTCCACAATCGTCAAGTGTAGCTAGGTTCGTGGATGGGAAGACGGTAACGGGTTGCAAAGTTCACGGTGCACGCAGCAAGCGAGCTATCAAGCAAGTCGGATGATGATCGGATAATTCTCCGGGTGCGGCGGGTTCCTTTGGCGGTTGTTATAGTGGCCAGCTCGCTGTGGGTGACGGCATCGATGCGCTGAGGGAACGCGCTGGAGCCACCGAGCTCCCCGAACTCTGCTTTGACAAAGTCACCTTGTAGACGATTCCGCGCCGCAACGTTGAGCGACAAGCTGCCTCGATCATGGCCAAGAAATTATCACCTTTGGCCTTTACACAGGCTGTGTGTTCATTTCGCTCGACTATGCGTGTCCAATTGCTAATGCCGCAGCAGGTGGTCAAGTCGTTCATGGCCCAGTCCGGCCTGGAGCCGCAGTAAGTAAACCAGATGAGGTGACTGCGCAGCGGTTTCACGTTCTAACGCGCCTATTAGACTACTTGGGCCCAGCCGGGTAGGACATCTCATATAACTGTTGTGAAAGTTTCATCCCACTAAATTTATTGATTCACTCTTTTGCAGTTTCGTGTCACGAGTGCCGCCAAGGGCAAGGTTGACTTTGAACTGGACATTCACAAGGACCACACTGTACGATTACCTCGACGAAAAAAGCCACAGCCTCGGGGCACCTTTCTGACCTTTTTGACAGAACCGCTTACGTACCATACATGGAGGTACATTGGCTGCGATTGTCGACTTGGGCGGCAGCTTGGCCGTCTCGTCCCACGGACGATGGAAGACGGGCGTGTCGACTGACATCAACAGTATGTGCTACCCTGCCAAGGCACACTGAAGAATGCAAAAACCAATCTCCTCTGACAGTTAGCTATTTGAACCCCGGCGGCAATCCCGGTGATCTGCTCAAGGGTGTAGCCGTCTGCGACAAGAGTAAGTTGCCCCAGATCAGCCATCCTCCTGCGCGGCTAGCTCACTGTGATTACAGTCGGCAAGACGTTGGCGTACACGACGGTTCAATTCTTCAACAGCAAGGGTCAGCTAGCAGCCCGCGGAAGTCACACAAAGTAAGTCTGTCGCTTCCTAGGCACACGTCTCATGCTGACGGCAAAGATTCGTGGCTGGCACGGAGAATGAGCTGGGCGAGTACGTTGTACCCGAGGAGTTCTCCGAGGTTGATTAAACGTGCCACCGTAATAGACATATGCGTACATTCCAAGACTTTTGAATAGGAGAGAAGGTATAACCTTGCCAACATGGCCATTATCATGATAGATCGCGATTATGTATCGATGAATATATATACAGGGGCTCTGTGCCCGAATATCTTGCTGCCTCCACCATAGCGCCAATCCCAAAGTAAACAATAATGCAAAGGCTCGTGTCCAAAACGGCACAAGAGTAAAAAGCCGTCGATGATTGATGATACATGAATTAGAATCCCAGGAAAAGAAACGCCAGTTATCTGTTGATTACGCCGATTACTTCTTCTGTGTCTCCTTCTCTGGCGGCAGCACTTCCGACTGGGGCACTCTACCGTCCGCCTGGTGATACAAGCCCATAGCTTCATCGTGCGAGGGAGGGGCGGTCATTGATTCCGGTCTATCCCCAGTGGGCTGGAACATGACGGGGTTCGAGCTGGCTGGTGGCACAACACTGTTGCCAGTTCCTGGTGGCCTGCCATCCGCCTGATGAAATAAACCCATGGTCTCTTCGTGTGAAGGAAGCATGTTTGAAAGACTGGCTTCGGATGTTGGAGGCCGGCCATCGGCTTGGTGATATAAGCCCATGGCTTCGTCATGAGACGGCAATGGATTGGACATTTCCGATTCTGGAGTGCGGCCATCTGCTTGATGGTAGAGGCCCATGGACTCATCCTCTTCCGCTGCTGAAGCACTGCTTGTTTGCGGTACGTGCTCTTCTAGACTGTGATGGTGTGGCGTTTGTGTTGCTTGCAGCGCATTGTCGACCGGGGGGGAGATGGCGGCCCGCTGTGATGCGATATCGGACTGATGAGTCGACACTGCATGTAACTCCTCCTCAGATGATCGTACCGGTTCAACCGTCAACTGTGAAGCAGAACGGGGGACAGGGCTTCTGATAATGGGCGTCTGAGTCGAAAGAGGAGCTGCGATACCAGAGACGGCTGGTTGGGCAGCTGGCGGCGAGTATTCGGGAGGTGCATCAATGACACCGTCGCAGGCGAACAAGCTCTCAGGGCGTGGAGCCACGGGCGTCAAAGCTGGAGCATTGGCTCGCTCGCTCATTGGCGTGATAATCGGCGTGATACTCGGCTGTTCTGACGATGAGAATTCCGAGGAAGCTACATGGCTTTCGCCGTCTTCCCTGAGCAGGGGACTGGCAGTAGACGAGAGTCCGTTCTTTCTGTCTAGACCGAGATAATAGAAAATAACGAGGATAATGAAAAGAGGCCACGTCATGAAGACGACGACTAATATTTCGTTGAAGCTGGTTGCAGCGTCGACTGATGGAGCAAAATAGTCGGGAGCAACGGTCTCAAAGACGATGCAGTAGATATCAAAGCAAGCACGCACGACCCAGAGGCTGCAGCAAGCGATGAGATATCTCAAAGGCTTGTGCAGCGACTTTGTAGTGCGAAGTTTGCGCCGCAGGATGCAAGATCGTATGAGCATGGATATAGCGAGAAAGGCAAGGAGAGACTCGCAGAATAGAGACATGATACTCGCGGCGGAGATGTAGTTTCCGTAGTATCTATCCCAGGCAATACCGCTGCTGGAGGATGAGATTTCCGACAGGACAATCCAATAGATGCCAACACTGAAAACGGCAAGAGATAGGATGGTGATGCCAAAAGCAATACCATAGGAGCAGTATCGAGACCACTTGTGACGACGAGGGTGCTTGTCGTCGCGGGGACCGATAAGGCGAATGCATCGGATGAAGCTGGCGAGAGTGAGAAAGACGAGGACCTCAGCAAAGACGTTGAAGCAATGGCAAAGTGCCGAGGCACCAGTGGCTATGCGAGCAACCAAGTCAACCTGATCATCTGGTAAGTCGCCGTCGGAGGTGTAAGTTGTCCGAAAGATGCGGGATGTTAGGGTGACGGTGGCCATTTCGAGAAGGCTCATGAAGACGGCGCTGTTTGGGGGGGCGATGTTAGCACATTGAGACGAGGACTGGTCACTGAGCGTGTCGGGGCGGCATATCGTACATGGTGTATATGAGCCATGATATCTTGACCCAGGAGAAGAATCTGCGTGCTTGGTCGCGACGGCGACGCAGACGGATGGCGGCGCAGATTGTGAAGCTTATCGAGGCGACGAGGGTGACGAAGAGGACGGCATCAGTCACATAGTGAAAGATTTCGTAGCCACCAATGGCGGCGGGCATGGTGTCGATGCAGAACCGTACGCAAACGGCCTGCGTCGAATTACATTATCAGGCGGGAAGACGTCGGAGGCGAGCGGTATGGAGCGCCGCAGCTGGGTAGCGACGCAGAGAAGTAACGACGACGTATATACGACAGAGAGAAGCGCAGCTGCGCGCCCGATGTGTATTCGACAAGGACGCGGAACTGGGACAATTGGTTGAGCAACTTTCCGTCGAGCGGCGGACTCGAGTGCGGGTAGTAAGTAGAGGAACCGGTATGCGATCGTTCAAGGCCAGGTCGTCGCGGTTGGCGCTGATGGATTGACTGCAACGAATGGTTGGGGGAGGAAGAAGAGAGTGAAAAAAAAATGATGG